>NC_060274.1:45301438-45303504 GCF_021613505.1 Equus quagga | reverse complement strand
TATGGAACTTCCAGATATAATATCAGGCTGTTCACTTTGAATGGAAGGAGAAATGGCCAGAGACATAGACATAATTTCTTTCTGGGAAGTAACTTACAGTTTGGCCTATTAGCTAAAGATTTGGAATTGATTGATAGGTTGCTTTCCAAAACCCATAAACAATCCTTCAGACACAAACTTGGTGTCCAACAAGTCAATTAGATTCTGACGCTAACTCCCTGGAGTTAGCATGAGATTCCACAGATCTAAAGGTTTAGTCCTACGAGAGTACTCCTGCTTCAGACACTAGTCACAAGTCCTGGGCCACCCATACTTGTGATGGACTGGTTATAAATTGGGGGTTCGCATGAGCGCGTCTTCAGGTTTGATAATTTTCTAGAATTTCACACAGAGCTCAGGAAAACACTTTACTTACATTTATTGGTCTATTATAACGGCTACAACTCAGGAACGGCCATGTGGAAGATAGGCATAAGGTATGGGGTCATGGAGAACTTCCTGTCCTCTCTGGATGTGCCACCTACCAAGCCAGTCACTGTGTTCACCAGCCCAGAACCTCCCTAAATCTCATGTTCAAGAGTGTCTACAGAGCTCAACCTCCAGCACCCCTCCCTTTCCTGAGGACCAGGGTGGGGCTTAAAGTTCAAGCCCTCTGATCACTTTGTCTTTCTGGTGACCAGCCCCATCCTAAAGCTATCTAGGGACTCTACCTAGTGCAATCATTAGCATAAACTCAGGCATGATCAAGGGACGCTCTATGTTCCAAGAAATTCCAATGGTTTTAGGAGCTCTGTGCAAGGAACCAGGGATGAAGAACAGATATATTTCTTATTATGCCATAATCAGTGAGAAGAAATTTTAGGGAAAGATAGGAGGTTGCACCTATTGTAACAGAGAGAAAATGTGAGGGCATTTGGGTTTTATACAAATGTTCAAGAAGGTCATCTGCTGCAGAAAAAGCTCCTGGTAATGAAGTGACCAAGAAAATCCACCCCGTGGATGTCAGCCAGCCACTCTCTGCAGCCACCTGGCACTTGCTGGCCCATGTACAGTTGCCGTGGTGGCAGAAGTCGGGGTTCTGCATGGGCTCAACATATGGACTTTCCTGCACTGAGGCTGATCTGATTAATGCCATGCTGAGCCAACACTGGATTCCTACAGATCCTCCTCAGAGGATCAGTCAGTTCCTTGGGAAAAATCTGATTATACTGCAACATAGTAACTTTATCATGATGAGTTGGGGGACACAGAGATTTCATCTCCTTTGGTATAGATTTATTTTATATGCCCAGAATATTTCTGCCAGCTACACTGGTCTTGACATCTCCCCTATCATATAGAAGCAACTAGACTGATAAATCCATGTTAAATGTCTAATGATGGCTCAAGCATGATCAAAAGATAGCCACTTTAAAGATGGGGTTGGGATTCTACAGGATGGAGTGCACGATGAACTAGGACCAGGATATGAATAACTTTTGCAGGGTTTTTGCTTTCTTTCTCTTCAATTCTGAGATATGTTGGTCTAGAGACCCTGGTTTCCAAGAAAGGAATGCTTGCAGCCCTGGATACGGCATCAAACTCATTCAATTGGAAGTTGAGACTGCCACTTGGCTATCTTTGGCTCTTTAGGACTCTATGCCAATTGGCATGTGAGATTACCTGTACTCTTTGGGATGATTGATCCCAATTACTAATCAGAAATTGGGTTGCTAGTCACAATGAGAATGAGGATTATTTATCTGGAAACTAGGGAATTCTTTAGAGTGCCTCTTAGTAATTCTAGGTTCAATGGTAATAGTCAATATATGACTACAATGCCTCAATAAATCAGGACCATTAAGGATTCCAGCAGGTAAAGAATGCAAATTAATCAACGTGCTAATTGAGGGCAAGAGTGCCCAGGAATGGATATCAATGAGGGAAGTAATAAACATTAACTACTACCTCTTGACCAGTTGCAGAAAAGAGGACTGAAACAGTTATAGATTTTTGTTGTATATACAATAGCCAATGATTTCCTTCCCACTCTTTTGAATGAGGAGTGTTGGTGGTGTTTAGCTCAG
>NC_060274.1:45220925-45301038 GCF_021613505.1 Equus quagga | reverse complement strand
AAAAAAAAAAAAAAAAAAAGGAGTGGCCCTGAAAATTAGTGGCTATGGACAGTCATTTCAGAGTATGGAACTTCCAGATATAATATCAGGCTGTTCACTTTGAATGGAAGGAGAAATGGCCAGAGACATAGACATAATTTCTTTCTGGGAAGTAACTTACAGTTTGGCCTATTAGCTAAAGATTTGGAATTGATTGATAGGTTGCTTTCCAAAACCCATAAACAATCCTTCAGACACAAACTTGGTGTCCAACAAGTCAATTAGATTCTGACGCTAACTCCCTGGAGTTAGCATGAGATTCCACAGATCTAAAGGTTTAGTCCTACGAGAGTACCCCTGCTTCAGACACTAGTCACAAGTCCTGGGCCACCCATACTTGTGATGGACTGGTTATAAATTGGGGGTTCGCATGAGCGCGTCTTCAGGTTTGATAATTTTCTAGAATTTCACACAGAGCTCAGGAAAACACTTTACTTACATTTATTGGTCTATTATAACGGCTACAACTCAGGAACGGCCATGTGGAAGATAGGCATAAGGTATGGGGTCATGGAGAACTTCCTGTCCTCTCTGGATGTTCCACCTACCAAGCCAGTCACTGTGTTCACCAGCCCAGAATCTCCCTAAATCTCATGTTCAAGAGTGTCTACAGAGCTCAACCTCCAGCATCCCTCCCTTTCCTGAGGACCAGGGTGGGGCTTAAAGTTCAAGCCCTCTGATCACTTTGTCTTTCTGGTGACCAGCCCCATCCTAAAGCTATCTAGGGACTCTACCTAGTGCAATCATTAGCATAAACTCAGGCATGATCAAGGGACGCTCTATGTTCCAAGAAATTCCAATGGTTTTAGGAGCTCTGTGCAAGGAACCAGGGATGAAGAACAGATATATTTCTTATTATGCCATAATCAGTGAGAAGAAATTTTAGGGAAAGATAGGAGGTTGCACCTATTGTAACAGAGAGAAAATGTGAGGACATTTGGGTTTTATACAAATGTTCAAGAAGGTCATCTGCTGCAGAAAAAGCTCCTGGTAATGAAGTGACCAAGAAAATCCACCCCGTGGATGTCAGCCAGCCACTCTCTGCAGCCACCTGGCACTTGCTGGCCCATGTACAGTTGCCGTGGTGGCAGAAGTCGGGGTTCTGCATGGGCTCAACATATGGACTTTCCTGCACTGAGGCTGATCTGATGAACGCCATGCTGAGCCAACACTGGATTCCTACAGATCCTCCTCAGAGGATCAGTCAGTTCCTTGGGAAAAATTTGATTATACTGCAACATAGTAACTTTATCATGATGAGTTGGGGGACACAGAGATTTCATCTCCCTTGGTATAGATTTATTTTATATGCCCAGAATATTTCTGCCAGCTACACTGGTCTTGACATCTCCCCTATCATATAGAAGCAACTAGACTGATAAATCCATGTTAAATGTCTAATGATGGCTCAAGCATGATCAAAAGATAGCCACTTTAAAGATGGGGTTGGGATTCTACAGCATGGAGTGCACGATGAACTAGGACCAGGATATGAATAACTTTTGCAGGGTTTTTGCTTTCTTTCTCTTCAATTCTGAGATATGTTGGTCTAGAGACCCTGGTTTCCAAGAAAGGAATGCTTGCAGCCCTGGATACGGCATCAACCTCATTCAATTGGAAGTTGAGACTGCCACTTGGCTATCTTTGGCTCTTTAGGACTCTATGCCAATTGGCATGTGAGATTACCTGTACTCTTTGGGATGATTGATCCCAATTACTAATCAGAAATTGGGTTGCTAGTCACAATGAGAATGAGGATTATTTATCTGGAAACTAGGGAATTCTTTAGAGTGCCTCTTAGTAATTCTAGGTTCAATGGTAATAGTCAATATATGACTACAATGCCTCAATAAATCAGGACCATTAAGGATTCCAGCAGGTAAAGAATGCAAATTAATCAACGTGCTAATTGAGGGCAAGAGTGCCCAGGAATGGATATCAATGAGGGAAGTAATAAACATTAACTACTACCTCTTGACCAGTTGCAGAAAAGAGGACTGAAACAGTTATAGATTTTTGTTGTATATACAATAGCCAATGATTTCCTTCCCACTCTTTTGAATGAGGAGTGTTGGTGGTGTTTAGCTCAGGGTTTAGATCAAGTAGTCATGTCCACACCTCAATAGGAGAACTACAGATCCTTGGGATACTAGGTTTGAAATGATGTGATGACCAAGGGGACTCATCTTGGGAAGATGGCGAGAGCCTCTTCATTGATAACTGTTGGCTCATGGCACATGGACTCATGATGTTGTTTGATAAGGGGAAATGAGTGAGAGTGGATGCTGAGTAGCAAAGTTGATAGGCTGTGCTGTTCTTGAGCTTACCTCCTTCAGATTTACCCCTCATCTTTCTCCTGCTCTGCTTTGTCTCCCAGCAGGGCTGATTTCTACAAGCTAAGTGCTTAGGTTTCTGTGTCACCTGCCTTTTACCTAGGTTCGTCAGTAGGAAGCACTGGGGAAGCTGGAGAAGAGAAAGGAGAGAAGCCTTGGGCAGCACCTCAGGCAGTGGCAGGCTCTTGTCTGTGGTTGCAGCCTTGGGCAGACAGACCCACTATCATTCCAGTTTTTGTGGGATGGCTCTAGCTGCTGGGCTTCAGAAAACCCTCTTCCTTTTGTCCCTCTGGCTTAAGGGTTCTTGATGATGGCTTCCTGATATTGCCAATTTTTGGCTTGTTTCATTGTCTCCCTTCATCTTCTTAGCTCTTGCATAACCTGAGTAGCCTACTCTCTGGATTAAGTTCTCTCTGTTTTAAATACATGAGGTGGCTTTTGGTTTCCTTGTTGGATTCTGGAGGACAAGACCAGATTCATGGCTGTGCACCTACAATATTGTGATTTATAAGAAATATATATTTGGTGATTCAGATGACCAAAATATGTTTCTCAAATATTTGGTCTTTGTCCACTATTCCTTGATTCACAGCTCCCCAAACCTTGGAATTTCCTGAGCCATAACAGCAATGGGAACATCTTTTCTTATAATATTTGATCACTTGTCCTCAGTTCCTGAAAACACTTGAGGGACTTAAAAGTGAAGTTAGTGTCTTGCTCACAAGTCCCTTTCCACCGAAAATGGGTTTATATTAGTGAGGTGACTTTTGGAATACACATAAGGATAAGTACTGGTTGCCAGGGGAACCAACCATGAACAGAAGAGTGGAACTTTCAATCCCATCCCCTGATTTCAAGGAGGGGCGAGGGGCCGGAGGTTGACTCAATCACCAAAGGCCAACAATTTAATCAATCATGCTTCTGTAAGGAAGCCTCCATTAAAACCCCAAAAGGACAGGGTTTAGAGAGCTTTCAAGGCGAACCAGGACACATCCACATGCCACCATGCTGAGCCTCAAACTCCACAAGGACAGAAGCTCCTTTGTTCAGGACCTGGCCCTGTGTATCTCTACATCTGGCTACTGATTCATATCCTTTAATATCCTTTGTAATATATCTGTAATCTGATGAGTCAATAGGTTTCCCGAGTTCTGTGAGCAACTCTAGCAAATTAATTGAACATGAGATGGGAGTGGTGGGAACCTCTGATTTATAGCCAGTCAGTCAGAAGCACAGGTAACAACCTGGGCTCGCAATAGGCATCTGAAGTGGAGGCACTTTTATGGGACTGGGCCTCTTATCTGTGGATTGAATGCTATCTCCTAGTAGATAGTATCAGAATTGAGTTGAACTGTAGGACACCCAGCTGGTATACAGAGCATTGCTTCCTGTGGGGGAAACACTATCCCCGTCAACATACACAAATGGTTGAAATGGGTACTAGAACCTAAATTGTGTCCTACTCAGGTGCTCAGGACCCCACTCTTGGAAGGCCCTGTTCTTGGTTTGGTGCTCAGCTGTCACTATATTGAGCAAAAGACCCTGCCATTTCATTCTACACTGGTCCCACAGATTATGTAGTTAGACACACGTGGAAACTCTCAGAATCTCTTATTGTGCATGTCTAGAGGGGAATTTTGTCCTTGACAGGATTTCCTGCCAAGGGTTCTAGACAGGGGGTGGGATGTTTACTCAGATCTGTAGGCGGAAGGGCAACCTGAAGCACCATCAAGGAGAGAAGAAATCTTGGTGACACGGAAGGGCTGTAAAGCATACTGACTGAGGCGGTGAGGTAAGACTATAAACAAGATCGCCCATGACAAAGTCAGAAGCTGGGAAAGCTGTGATTCCTCATGGAGGAGTCAGTGGTTGGTCCTAGACCATGAAAAGTGCAGAATATTGGAGTCCCCATGTTGGTGGTGATTGAAAGCCTTAAATGGCCCATCCAGGTTCACATATTTTGTTCCCAGACTTTTCTTTACTAGATACACTGTAGTATGAAAGACATGATTTCCTTTCATACATATTAATGCTGTTATTGTTTCATCTCAGAAAGATGGACAATTTCTTCATTTTGTATCCCAGTCATTCTAGATATCTTGAAAGAATGCTTGTAACTATGCTAACAATATTTCATTAAAACAAAACAATTCAATCTTTTGCAACTGAGCCATGGATAGTGGATAAAAGTCCAGCACTGCTGCCATCTCCAGAGACCACACATTCTGAATCTAGAGAAGCCATCTTCCTTATCTTGGTCCATTGGCTCTTTGAAGGAAGGTTCTATACAGAAGATTAGGAGGTTCATAAACCCTCAGTGGAGGGAACAAACCCAAGCCCTTGTGCCTAATTTATACTGAAAATAATAGCCAACCTTTATATGAGGCATAATATGTTTCAAGTACCATACTAACCACATGTATTTCTGGTTATCCTCATTAAAAACACCATGAGATAGGACTATGGGTATGGTTATTTTACTTTTGAGAAAACTGGGGCTTAGAGAGTGTGAATAACTTGTTGAAGCTTACATAGATAGTAAGTTTTGTAGCTGAGATTCACACCTAGGCATTCTGCCTGCACAGTCAGTCTCCTGACTTCCTTGCTCACTATGAAACATAATTCTGGCTCCTTTAATGTACTGACTTACACTGAATATGGCTAAGAAGGCTAACACTGTGTTAATTGCTTGGCTAATGCCAACTCTTCCCTTTAACCCTTGGTTCACCCCATGGGCAGCTCAGGCTCTCCTCCTCTCTGCATCCATATTGTACTAGGAAATACCCCACTTTTGCTGTGCTAGGAACATTAGGGTTTATCATTGACCAACTGGCCTGCCCTTTCTACCAATCTTGGGTGTCTCTAAAGCAATGATGCTATATTTCTGATATGAGCATTTACAGTACAGTCATCTGCCACATAACAATGTCTCAGTTCATGAAGGACTGCATATACAACAGTGCTCCCGTAGGATTAGTACCATAGAGCCTAGGTGTGCAGTGGGCTATACCATCCAGGTTTGTGTAAGTACACTCCATGATGTTCACACAATGATGAAATCCCCTAATGATGCATTTCTCAGATTGTATCCCTGTCATTAAGCAATGCATGACTGTAGTGTCTAACACATAAAATATCCTAAGATGCATCAACTGAAAGGGGTGGACAAAAGACTTTGTCTAATTCCAGACTAGAGTTGAGGAGATCCGAGGGGAGCGCAACTCCGTTGCCTTGTTGTGCTGATCTTCTGAAGACTGACTTCTGCCCATCTCTTCTTCTACAGCCTCTCTGCTTTCCTCATCACTGCTGATCATCCTCTTCTTAAAACTCATTATTCCAAACAGTTCTCTCTTGTTGATTTTGATGAACAAGACAAAAAAGAGATTCTTGTCTTTCTTTAGACTGTTTCTTCCTGGTTTTTCTATTCTTAACAACTCCTTGAGAAATCAAGGTCTCCATAGGGAGGATTTAGAGAATGCCCAAAGCGTTTCAGCCAGCAGAACCATACCATACTTCTCAAGGAATTTTAATTTCTGTTTTAAGGGAAGCTCCAGGATTTGGGGAGTTGAGTAGAGATCTTTTTGTTGATTCTGGGGGAACCTAGATTTTTGGTAATTCTTCTGTATCCCCATACTTGCTATAGGGTAAAGCTTTTGCTTTTTACATTTCTGCTCCAAACTCCTGCCAAGTTACCATTTTCCTGACTTAAGAATAATTGGGAGCCAGGAAAAGGTACCAGTTTTATTTAGGTAGTATAATATTTTAATTCTATCTTCAAAGCTTTACAGCTTCTGCTTTTCTCACTTCCCTCCAGCCAAACCCCCGGGAGGAGATGATTTCACAGAAACTGCTGCCTTATTTGCTTTCCTTTCTGACTCATAGGATAATGTGATTAGTCACTAATGAAAAGGGCCAAATTAAATCAAATTTACATTCTGATCATGTACAATCATTTTTCATGTACCAAGGTTAGAAGGTAGTGTTGTGAGGTGAAGCAAAACAAACATAAAACAAAATAAGAAGCCTGCCTGGCTCTGGTTTAATCCCAGTTCTGACGATCTCTAGATGGAGAATCTTGGAAAAGTTCCTTTTTCTCTCTGAATCATATTTCTTTTTTCTATAAAACGGAGGTTCTGTGAAGTTGTGTAATTATTTAATTAAGGAAAAAAGCCTATGTAAATCATCTACAATAGTGCCCGGCAAATAGTAGGTGTTCAACTCATGTTAATGTTCTTTCTAATTTTCTATATGAGGAACTAGATATCAGATATTCATATAGTATAAGTAATTCATTCTTTTCCGGTATGCTAATCAACCAACTGTTCTGCCTTTGCTTGAAACCTCCAATGGTAACTCACCATCCACCATGGAGTCTATTTTAAGCCCTAAGAGTAGAGAGATCTTTCTTAGAATGAGTTGAAGAGACAGAGTAGCATTGGGCAGGAGTGGCGCATGCAAGTCGGGGTTTTGCTTGACTGTCTGTTGCAGCATTTCCTTTATGCCTCTCCCCAGGTAAGAAAGGCTGGTGTGGCAGACAGATGGTTATAACTCCCAATGATCCTACCTCCTGGATCTCAGCTCTTTTTCTTCTCCCCTTGAGTGTGGGAGGTTGTCTGTGATTTGCTTCTTCATTAGAATATGGCAAAGATGTGTCATTTCTATGGTTATATTTGGTAAGATTGTAATGTGTGTCTTTCTAGAAGACTCTATGGTATGGTACACTTAGATGATGGCACTCAAACTAATTGCCAGTTCATCATTATTCCACAGAACAGAGCATCTTTGGAGCCTCCCCTCAGTTTGGTAGGAGCCTTTCAAATATGGGATGCTATGAGAGGAGGCCCATGCTCATAAGCTTGGCTCTGAACCAACCGTGCCTCCCTGCAAGTCTCGCTGCTACCTACCCTGAGCTCTGGCTTCGTTCCTCTGTCTCTTCATTACTTTCATCCCCGTCTCCAGCTTTGGTATCACAGTTTACTGATGCTCCTGAGGCTGACTTTGCTTTGCCTGAAGACTCCTGGCATGTTTCCTGACTTGTGGCTGAGCATTTCTTGGACAGACTGTCTGGAGATTAGGCATCCGTGGGTTGACCTCCTAAAGCCCTCTAGTGATCTGTCTCATGGGCAGCCTCGGTGGACCTGGGCTGGTGTTGCCCACTCCCACCTCCCTTCTTGGTTCCTGTATTGCAGGGATAAATGCAAGAAAAAAACCTAGTTCCTTCCCTCTTCCCCAAACTAGTGTAGAGAATTTTATCCTTGTTAATTTTTATCATGTTGGCTTTGCCTGTGCCTATTAAGGTCATTTGGGATGCTGGCATCCAATAAATTTGCTAATTATCCTGGCTTTTGTCCACTTTAAAAACTGATGAGTGCGCTGCCCAAGTGCTCATCCACATCAATGATACATTTGTAGGACAAATCTGGACAAAAGGCAAAGTCTTATTCTCCAATGTAGTTAAAAGTCCCCAGATATTTTCTTCACAGAGGGTAAAGCAAATACAACTAGATTTGCTTTAATATTTAATGAGAGATCTCAAGAGAAATTTAAGACTCTTGTGCTTAAGAGAGTAAACCCAAATACATTGATTCTTTTCCTTTATGGTTAATGGATCATTAGATGTTTTACGCTTTAATTTTGGAAGGAATAGAAAATGTTATCATTCACAACATGCAAATCTGTGTGATGAAAATTTTGTAAAATGAGGGCCACATTTATTACCATGGACTCTTCTTTGCTATCATATGAATCTAATGCCCAGAATTTACCTAAACTGCTGATGCTCTCGATGGAGATGATTAATTTGCTCTCTTAAAGGAAGAGAGTGAATCAGAAAAGTCGATGTGTGTACGTCTCCCTATTATCTCCACTCTGTCTCTAAGCCCCACCAAAAAATGCCATGGACTACACATCAATATGCTTAATGGATTCTTCATCTGTCTCAAGATCTGTGAGGAGGGCTGGCAATTAAAGACACTCGTTTTACTGGACCAGACGCATGTCTGCTCAGTCGTTGATGGAGAGTCTCACTTCTATATTGGAGGCCCTCGGGTAGTAATAACTTTCAGTCTTCACAGTGCAGAGCTACATTTGGACTGACCAAGAGAGAGAAAATGCCATATATTTTTTAAATCTATTCCTTCAGTCATTGATTCTTAAGAAACAAAACAATTTTCCTTCTGATTATTGTGTTTACTTTCTTTTTTTTTTTTTTTTAGGAAGATCTTTCCTGAACTAACTGCTGCCAATCCTCCTCTTTTTGCTGAGGAAGACTGGCCCTGAGCTAACATCCAGGCCCGTCTTCCTCTACTTTATATGTGGGATGCCTACCACAGCATGGCATGCCAAGTTGTGCCATATCCACATCTGGGATCCAAATCAGTGAACCGCGGGCCGCCGAAGAGGAGTGTGCAAACTTAACCGCTGCACCACCGGGCTGGCCCCGATTATTGTGTTTTCAAAAAGATTGACAGTGGCTCATTCTTAGCTGTAGAGACCTTTGATGTGTTGTAACCACGTGCCTACTTTTAACTGAGTGGTATTATACAATAATAAAAATCATAGTTCCCATTTATTGAAGGCATTGTGCCAGGTGCAAATCTTGCTATACATTTTCTTTAGCATCCACAAGCTCCCTGTAATGTAGGTATTAGTATTTTTCTCTTAAAAACAAGGAAACTAAAGCTCAGAAAAGTGAAATCCTCAGATACATGACTTCAAAGTCCAAAAAAATGAAGCTAGTGGTCCATTTTCAAGTAGGCATGCTCACGCAAATTTTGATAAATGGAGCATGCTCAAATGATTG
Organism: Equus quagga; assembly: GCF_021613505.1. Classification (NCBI taxonomy): domain Eukaryota; kingdom Metazoa; phylum Chordata; class Mammalia; order Perissodactyla; family Equidae; genus Equus; species Equus quagga. The sequence goes on along the minus strand of NC_060274.1, from coordinate 45,291,864 downwards.
ATAGATCTTGTTACGGTCTGTGAAAACACACATGTCAATTTAAAGACACAAAACACAATTACACACTTTTATTGAATGTTAATGTACATATTGAAAAGAATTAGTCAAACAGTAACTTAAATGGTTGTCTATTTAATAAAAATAAAATAATACAGTTATAAAAACGCAAGTGTGTTGCTTAATTTTGAGCAAGTTTGAAATCTGATCCTACTTCCTATTTGGAACACAAGTATACAGAAACTGAAGGAAAGTGTATACACGTATTTGCAGGAGTCAGATCTGACAAATGTTCAGTCCCAGATCACAGAAGTCATCTTCCTGAGTCAGGCACGTGCCTTCCATCCACCCTTCTCAGCCACAGTGGAACTCTCCTGTTCCATACATTGTTCAGGAAAGAGAAAAAGTTATTCCCTAGCTGTGTATCCCAAGAACTGATTTCTTCTTGCAAAACTTTTTTCTCCCTAAAACAAATATGATTGTTTCAAATTCATTAGTAAAAGCTGTCAATGGTTCCCCAGAAGCTCACGTTGAAGTCAAATTTAAATCCTGTGGTCGATTGATCGATTGGCTGCAGTTCTCCACACCTCACTGTATCCATGCCCTTTGGTCATTCTACCAAAAAGTCACAGCTTCAGGCTGTGCCAGTGACTAATTTTGGCCACTGGGGTCACAGTCGACTTGATACAAGCTGGGACTTCCATTGTGCTTGCCAGCTGGGAGAGTTTTCCTGAGCTTCTGCCATCATCTAGAAAGGACAGATTCTGGTAGCCTGCTGATCCTGCATGGAGGATGAAAGACATGTAAGAGAGTCACCTCAGCTGATCCACTCACATGTGAGCAATGACTAAATCCTTAGATTTGAGTGCCATTGAGATTCTGAGGGTGTTTGTTACACACCAAGAGGTCACTGTTACAAATTCCCTATAGCACTTTCCGGGACCTGGGCCCTCTTGATTTCTTTGGCTTCACCTCCCACCACTTGTCTCCTGGTGAATTTCCCCCAATGACTTCCATTGGCTGGCAGCTCCTTGAGCTCACATGTTGGCTCATGTTGTTTTCTAGCTGGCCTGCATGCCTGTGATGATTTTCTTGAGCCTTTTGTCTGCCTACCCCTCCTAGAGAAGTTGATAATCACAGGGATTTAGAGAATGGCTTTGGGAGTCAAATGGCTCTCTATGATAGACATAGATCTGAGCGTTTAAGCTTGAGTTCACACAACCGCTCAAACGTGAATATTCTCACCTGGAAAATGTGGACAACAATATCTCACAGAGTTTTTATGAATATTTCATGTGTATAAATCCTTTGTTAGACTGGTTTAATCTTCTCAATAAGATTTGCTAATGTTAGATATATTTTATTTTTATGTAAGATTCATGTAAAAGTCGCCTCATTCGGGGAATTACTTATTCCCGTCTCCTAGTCTTCTGCCTCCCTGATCCCCCAAAATGAAATTCACTGTATGAACTGGGATTAAAGAGAGCCTAAACTCTCAAAGGGGAGAAAGTAATTCTTATTCAATGCTGTTTGGTATGCAATACGGGTCACATCTTTCTAGTACAGAACTGAACTCTCCTCCTGGTTATTGCCTCCTGATGCCCCAACTACAAACCTAAACTTCCTGGGGAAAACTCCATTATGTGTGTTCTGTTTCAGCCCTCTCCCTCCTTACCTCTGACTGCACCTTCTGTTTACTTCTTATAACCAGGAACATTCATCATTCTTGCATGTTTTCTTCCAATGGGACATGATGGACATCATTATTCATATGGAGGAGTAAGCAAATTCAGCTTGTTTCCTTCTGGGAACCAATAAACCTAGAAGCTATTAATTTAGACTGGAGAATAGGAGTTAAAAAGCTTTTCCCTTTTTAGTGATGCATTCCTTGTAATTCTATTGTATTACATTTGGGAAATAACATGAGAGTCCTCTTGTGGCTAATTTAACACCTGTTCTGGGATAGAAAGTTCTTTTTTTTTTTTCTTTAACAACTAGTACATTAATTTTGTTGCTTTTCTAAAGAAAAAATAAGATTAAACATCTTTCACAAGAATTAAAGAAAACAATTAAACCCAGGTTCTGCACTATTCAAACATTTTTAGGAATACTGCGTTAAGAATGGAGTGAACATCATCATTCATACACACTGTGTTTACTTCTGAGAATTTTTGCAAACTTTGGTGCTGATCTTTTTGTGGAAGTTATGAGGAAACAACTTTGTTTTCTAAAACTTTTTGGTAGTTTTGAAGCAAATAGTTGAGTATCAGGGATTTGAATTTCTAAAGAAGGAAGCATAATATATATTGTAGAAAAGTGTTCCTATTTTGAAGTCGAAGAAATGTGCATTTGGGCAACTTGCTTGTTAAGCGTGTGAAATTTAAAAAAGATCCTCTCTATATCTCAGTTTTCTCAACCATAACATGGTTGAGACATCACAAACTTATTGTGGATTAAATGTAAAATCTCCAAAACATATTGGATCCTTTCATTTGAATAATATTCATTTGGTTAAAAACAAGATGGAGCTCATTTCTCCATCATTAGAGGGACAGATGCAGCTGGGCTTGCTGCTTCAGCTTGGATTCAAAATTATCCAGAAGCTTAGGTATCAGCTTTTCATTCACTTTGTTACTCTGAGAAAGTCACTTACCCTCTATAGCCTCAGGTTTATCAGCCATACAGAAAGGCAACTATTAAACAAACTTTATAGAGTTATTTGAGTAGGAAAATATGTCAGAGGATATAATTATCAACTGACTTAATAGCAATTCTTTTTTTTCTGGACAGCTTTATTGAGATATAATACACACCACAAAGTTCACCTGCTTAAAGTGTATAATGCTTTTTATTATACTTTTAGAGCTGTGCAATCATCACTATAATCTCATTTTAGAACATTGTCGTTACTCTAAGAAGAAACCTCGGAACTATTATCAGTCACTCCCTATTTCTACCCCTGACTGACCCTGCCCCAGCCCACAGCCCCAGGCTACCACTAATCTACTGTCTTTCTCTTAAATTCACCTATTACAGACATTTGGAATAATGGAATCATAAATATGTATATTTCTGTTACTGGCTTCTTTCATTCTTCATAACGTTTTTGAGGCTCATCCATGCTATCACATGTATTCCACATTTACATCAATACGGTATCAAAGTTTTAATTTCCCCAATCCCTGTCCACATTTATTATTCTCTGTTTTTTATTTTGGCCATTCTACAGGGTGTGAGGTGATATCTCACTGTGCTTTTGAATTGAATTTCCCTAATTACTAATGATATGGAATATCTTTCCATGTGCCTACTTGCCATTTGTATATCTTCACTGGAGGAATGTCTATTCAAATTTTTGGCCACTTTTTAAAATTCTCTTATTAAGCTCACATTGATTTATATGTGTAAATTTCAGGTGTACATCATTATATTTCAGCTTCTGTATTTTTCCCACTTTAAAATTAGTTTATTAGTCTTTTATCAAGTTGCAGAAATTCTTTATATATTCTGGATCCGTGTCCTTTATCAGACATATGATTTGTAAATATTTTCTCCCATTTGTTTTTCTTTTTTTTTGACACCAGAGAAGTAAAAGCAAGACAGCTTCCATCTTTGCAGGATATTAGGGGTCCTTTACTAATGTAGTAAAATCTAAAAATAAACACTTGCTTTCTTCATTCTGCTTGGCCATGCTATGCCCCTTTTTGCACAAATGTTAAATGACATTCATCACAGATAACCAAACTTACCTGTCTCAGGTATAACCGTAGTTTGGCGAAACAGAAAGAGTGAGAGTTGGGAGTCAGGCAAACATTTATTATTTCTGTGTTTGCAAATCACCTACCTTTCTGCGTCCGTAAATGGGGATAATTATACTGTCCTTACATGGGTGATGGGATTAGATGAGATGGAACCTGTAAAGGGAGTAGATATAAAAGCCCAAGACAAACAAATAGTAGATAAAATAAATGTTTGTTTTTATCCTTGCTGACTTGGGTCATGGACTATGGATATAGACAAAACAGATTCGGTACTCTAGCTCTGCTGAGTCTCTGCCTCCCTCCCTCCTCATCCACAGCCTTGGCAGGATCCACATTGTTGGAGCTTAGATGGTGGCTGGGCCCTGCTCCCCTTCCCATCTCCTTGCTGCCTCACAGTGAGAGAGGGATTATCTGCTCTTTGATGGCTTCCTAGAAAGAGGCAGCCTCCCTCCCCAAATAGTGAACAATGAGAAACCTCCAAATAGGAGGGAGTTCAGTTCTCAGCAGGCCTACCTGGACAGATAGCCAGTATAGTATCCTAGGTTTGGGAGGTCAGGTGTGCCAAACGGATGTATAAAGAACTCAGTAAAATGATTACGCTCCCACACAGATAACTTCAGAAATAAATATCCATTATGTAGAGGCAATTAAGGCATTCCTTAGATTTGTACAATTAATAGCATAAACCTGACATTTTTGTACTTTTTGTAATTTGTCATGGCTTTACTTTCTTGGGGTTCACTGAAAAAGGAAATCTTGGTGACTGAGGAAAGAGATCCTTCTGTAGACTAGAAATTCCTTCCTTGGCACAGGATCTGGTTTTCTAGGTGATAATGTGCTCATAAGATGGCCTCAGATACTCTCCAAGGCCATGTCTTTTCTCTTCCTGTTATCTACTGTTGTGATCATCTCCTACCTGCTTTGCCCACCCCTGGTCCTGTCCTGTCCATATTCAACATAGTGACCAGAATGGCCTGCTTATCTCATCATTCAAAAGGCAGAGCTACATGCTCTGCCCCATGGCCCCCTCCCAATTTCTTTCTTGTTAATTGCTACTTATCAAGGACCCTGTTCAAATGTCACCTCTTTGGAGCCTCTCATGATTTCTCTTATCCACATGTCTGTTGTAGCTCTTGAATCACTTATGTGTATGGGTTGTCCTCTCTTAGATTATGAATTCCTCATAGGCTGAAATAACTCATTAGTGCTTGTCTTTCTCATGGGGCGCTCCTTCTACCAATTGCCCAAGAGAGTGTGTGGTTCCTAATACACACTTGGTTCAAGTATATTGAATCCAATAATTCGTTACTATCAAGGACAGCCTTAATAACTACTGGGCCACCATTGGTTGTCCCAGGGCCAACTGTTAGCTTTCCATGTACCCTTCCTAAGGGGTTGAGACTGTCTCAGGGTCTCTCACCAGCTCATCCAGTCACTCAGTCTATTTTAGGCTCTGCAAGCAACAGATTAATTTGGCAGTCCAAGGACAATTTCCCACCAAAGAGTCTTCTAATTCTTCCCTTCTGCTTTCATGTAAACATTTGCACTTACTCACACAACTTCTACTTAGCATTTATTTCTCTTTTTACCAAATTAGGCTAGTTATTGCCTCATTTGCATACAGGAGTCACTACTTGAAAAGTGTTCACAAATCACAATAATTAATACTTACTCGCACTCAATATCACCTATCTGCAAAGCAATTTAAATTTATAAACTAAGGCAGCTAATTGGTAAACAAGTATAAACCATTGCCACTGTTACCGAGAGTGGGAAATTGAGATGTGGAGGCTGTAAGTGATTTGTCTAAGCCATTCAGCAAATGAATTGTGGAGAGAGGGTTTGCACTAGGCTAGTTGTTGGCTCTCAGCCCCTCATCTAAACTGCTGGCGCAGTCCATGCTGCACAAGCATTGGAGGGCAATTAGCTATGCAAATCAGGTAATTACATACATAAATACTCATTGCCTCATGCCACGTCTGTTGGCTTGGGACAGCCCAGTTAAAGCCAGGTCTTGAAGGACTATATTAACAAACTCAGCAGGACTTTGTGTTCAATCTCAGTGGGAGAAGAAACTATCATCCAGTGACTCTTGTCTGTCACTAGGGCTGTGTAGAGAATGTCGAAGTTCTCAAAGCACATGTTGTCTTAAATGAAACTCTTTTATCATTCTGATGCGAAAAATGCTATCTTTTTGAGAAAAATAAGTAAGTGAATCACTTAAGTAATTTACACAGAACATTTATTAAGCTGTCCTGTGATTGGCATTTGGGAAAACATGTGAAAAAGACACAGTCTCTTCCCTCATGAGAATTATCGAGGGAGCTGTTGTGTTCCAGATGCTTTTATACGTGTGGAACTCTTATATCTTCCTAGGAGATCTCTGGGAGATGTGGTGATTTTCTTGTATACATGGAGGCCCGATAGATTAGGAGATTGCCCAGAATCAAAGGTTGCAGTGAACGTCTAGAGATTTAGACTCAGGTCTGTGTGATTTTAGATCTCCCGTATTTTAGAGAGTATATCATGAAGACAGAGAAGTGCACAGATCAAAAGTAACAAATCTTCACAAAGTGAAAACGCCTAAGTAACCAACGCCGGGTGAAATCTCGCTCATTCTAGGGAACTCGCTAGGAGATGGTCACTGTTTTAGAGACGTCTCCTATTAATCCTCTTTGGCAGAGATGAGCGTGGGTTTCTCTGGTGCTTCCCTCATTTTCCTGTCCCACCACTATGCAGTTTTGGAGATTCCCAGCTATAGTCAGAGTGTAACTTATATTTTGGATATGTTCTAATCTTCCTGGGTACTCCAGAAGGTCAGCTATTTATTTACCAGTGATGGACACATAGGGAAAAAATCATGCGGTACGTAGGAGATCTGGACACTGTGTGAAGAGCCTGGCTGATGTGTGGTGGCCTGTTATCAAGACGTGAGACTTGGGAAAAGACATCAGGCTACATAGAGTATATCAGGAGACACAGAGAGTCAGGGAAAAAGAGCCAAGAGAGAAACTGAAGTTAACATGTAGACAGCACTATTGAAGCACATTCATTCTGCTGGGAGCAGGCCTGGGAAAGTGAGTTGAGGCGATCCGGTTAGCACGAAACACCTCCATGGCTTTAGCTAGTTTTAAATGAAGGAAGGTGACATGAGGTATGGGGACACGATCCTATGGCCTATCAGCATCCCTCCCTGAGCTTCAGTCTCCTCACTCCAAAACACTACAGTTTGGATAAGATGATTCTCCTTTGACTTCCAGCCCTTAAGATTTTATGATCTTGGCTTGTTTAGAGAGGATGAGCTGGAACAAGAGTGTCGAGGATGACAGGGACCATTGATACAGCCGAGGGCTCAGGACACAGATTGGGGGCCATTCCTCCCTGCATACAGATCCTTTCCCTGCAGTTTGTTTATCATCTTTTTTGGGGTCAGTTATTTAGACTTTCTGTTCCTACATTGCTTTATCTGTAAAAATAGGGGCAGTAATAGTAACTTCCATACAGTATTTTGTCAGTTAAAAAACCGAATATATGGAAAGTATCCAGAGCAATGCCTTTCAAGAAATGGCCTTCTATAAAAGTTTGTGTTAGTATTGAACTCATGGACCATGTCCTCCAAGATGCATGAGGCATGGCTGTGACTTTGTAATTTATTGCTGCATTCCCAGGGCCTGGAATGTGGTTGGTACCTGGCATGCACTGGTTGAATGGCTGAACTGTTGATTGAAGGAATGATGTAGAGAACAAAACTTAATCTCAGGGCTCTGTTAAGGTTTCTACCATGACCCCATCATCTCCTTTATTTATAATCCTTCAGGCATAGTTTTATAGAAGGACCCATGTCTTTCTGCATCTTCTCTTAACCTTGCAGTGACCCTGGATAGATGTTTTTCAGTGAAGTACAGACCTGATTTCTTGATAAGTAGAATTAGGAAGGAAGAAGCTGGTTAGGGTGAGCAGCAAATGACAAGCTCTTAGGAAGGGATTGCATTGACAGCGCAGGAAGGAGGAGTGTTTTGCAGCCCTGAGCATCCCTTTGCAATATTTGCTTTTGCTGTAGATATCACATCTGTGGCCCTACAAAGGGATGCTGGGACTTTGGTTTATGGGTGGAAATTAGGAGAGGATTTTCAGCATCCCTGAAAGCATGCTGCTCTTGTCTCAAAGAGACCTGATGGGAGTACTGGGAATAATGTTAAAAACATAAAGTCCAGAAAGCAATCACATTTAAATAAAATAATGGCTACCCAGAAATAAATATGAGGAGGCAAATGTTACTCTCAGAGAGAACATCAGACCACTTCGTCTCTCCTGGTGAAGAACAGACCGTCTTCTCTGATCTTGCCTCTGCAGATTAATTTTTTGTTATTAAGAAGATAAATAGTACACAATCAACACTTCAATCTGGATGGTGTTGAAAGCAGCCTATTAATTTAAAATGAGAGCACTGCACCCGAATGAACTTACCCTGCAAGGAGAGGCTCATGTATCATGAAGAAAGAATCAGATTAAAACGGGTAAGCTTTGTAATAAAACTAAAACATCAGGCATCTGGGAATTCAGCCAGAGACACGCTCGTGCCTCCAGTTTTTCACAAGGGAAAAGTAGAATTATAGGGTGTCCTGTAACAGATGTTTCTGTTAGGTAGGGCCCCGTGGGTTGATGAGAATGAGATTTCTTAAGAATAGATGCATATTTATATTTACTTGCAAAGTTTTAAAATTCATTATGGTGTATGTACATGTAACATGTTTGCTAATTTTTTATGAAGGACGGCTTACATGGTGAAGGTTTAATAGGGCTGAGGAGAACATTCTAAAAGTGTGAGATGGCAAATAATACTGTATTAACAAGTCACAGACAGGACCGATATTACAGGTGCCATCTTGAATATATGAGGTATTAGGTATTGGTGTTTTTTCTCTTTCACTGAACATAAACAGCTGTGCATATTCCTTACAATGTGACAAACTCTCTATGGAATCTGTTGAGAGTACATGCTGCAATTTAAAAACTAATACTATTCTCCTTTCCACTATTAAAAATGTATCCACCCCAAAGGTGACCATTCCTAATATTTTCATGTTTTCTTTTGTCTTCAGCATCCTTACATGCATTGCCTTTGCCTACTTGTTTCACATAAGTATAATATTTTAGACAGAGTTTTTAATCAAAATATATCAATTTAATATAAATAATTATTAAATTCCATGATGTTATGCATTTTGAATACCTTTATAGTCGGTGCAGTAACAAACGTATGATAAACTATAGTTTAATTAACAATTTCTCTGCTACTGGAATTTCCCTCCTAATTTTCTCTCCCATAAAGCAGTGTCTCCTCACCAGCTTGCAAGTCTATTTTTGCAGATGAATTTTGCATTGGAATCAGCCAGAAGGCTTTCATACTCATGTGTGGTTTATAAAGAGTTTTTAGCCAATTCTTTACATATTACTGCGCAGCCAAGTAGGTGGGCTTCTCTTGGAAATACATTCCCCACACTGTTGTCTAGCAGCAGGCTCTCCTATGGAACCTTCTATGGTCAGCCACTAGGATTCTGTTAGATGAGAATGCCATAGCACGAGAGCAAAGGTGACAGAACTGGGAAATTTTGTAGAAGGTGGAGAATTAGTGATGGTGAGGGAATGTAGAAGTTTTATTTGCCTTCCTTGAATCCATGCTACCCCTCTCACCATGTGGCAGTTGTGTATTCTTAGGTAGGTGGACCTCACCTCCAATGCAGGAGGGATACTCTTTAATCTCTGTGAATCAGAGTAATACAGTGAGTGCCCCAGCCATAATGCTTGGTCAGGAGGTGGGCTCATGGATTGAGACGGTCCTAATATAGTGAAGTTTAAGACATTTTTGTAATAGCTATAGGAAGAGGCATATGGTTTCCCCAGATGGGAAGCATGTAGCCCCAATACTACTGACAGCCATCTTTCTGAGGACAAAGGCAGCATATGCAAGAAGCGAAAACCCAAGGAACCACAGAGAAACAGCTTTTGGACCAATGGAATCAAGAAAACTCGGCATGAAGCCTATGGACCTACAAACTTTTCAGTGAGTTAGCTGATAAAACTCCTTTACGATGTAGGATATTGAGTGGCTCTTTTGTTTCTTCCAACTGAAAAGATCATAATGATATAGGAATGCTGGGTTAGACTGGAGTGAGGAGAAGGAGAGGTTATTTGAAGAAAAATAATAGTAGTCACCAGAACAGAAAAAGGCCAACTGTAGAAGTCACATGAAAGCAAACAGGATCTATGCATGACAGGGAAGTGGAAGGACTAAGAACGTTCTGTGGACCTGGTCTTGCTATCTCTTGTAAGAAACCAAAGCTCAGACAAGTTAATTTTAGAACACAATTTAGAGCATTGATTAAACTATGAAGCAGGAATTAAGCCCAGATCTGACTGATTCCGCGTTTTTTTTTTTTCCTACTGTATTTTTGCCTCATCACCATTCACAAAAGCCCAAATGTATGGTTATAGGGGAAGGTGCAGAAGATACCTCTGCAATGGGTGGGTTTACACATTAAACATTCTGTAAGAAAGGTTCCTTCCATTGCCCAAATTGGAAAGTTCATTACCAGAAACAAATGAAAGTCGAACTTTATCTGATCAGAGGTCTGATTCAGCCAGGCATTAGGGACATTGTACATGTGTGTCACCGTGGGAGCTGGCATGTTCTTTTGCATGGATCCTGACTTGCCTTTTGAGCTAAGGTAATATAAACAGCCTCCTAAGGATAAACTCATTGGACAAATGTTAAATCTGATGCAGTACAAAGTTGATAAATACTTTGTGGGGAGAAAACTCATGATTTCATATTCTCCTTTTGTTGAACACACTGGAAACTCTAGGGTGGGCTCCAGGTCACCAACATCAGTGGGAAAGAATATTTCAAATGTGGATTTAATTCTGGAAATGAATGATAACTTGTCATCTGTGTCCCTAGAATTCTGGCAGCAGGTACCCAGTAAAATGCTTGCCGAGCAAGGAAACGGGGGATTCTTACGAGGAAATCTTCCTTCGTTCTGTTGACTTCTATCTGTTGCAGCCTTCACTCTAGGGGTTAAAACTCAAATGCATTTTACTTGGAAAAAAAACTCTTTATTAGATATTTCTGTTGTCCTACTGTTCTTAACATACAATCATTGATTTGGACTGACTTGTTAAGGAGAATTGAAATATGTTTGCCTGCTGTAAACTTCAGCCTCTACTTAACTGATCAGTCACACATGAGTCAGGGGTCGCAAAGACTCTCTGAATAGCATGGGGATTTAGCTACATAAACTTGAAATATTTGTATGTATGATTAAGAGGGAAGAAAAGGAACCAACGATAATTTAGCATTTATGATGTGCCAGTCCCAGTGTAACAGGATTTATAGACATTACCTCATTTTGTCCTCACAATAATCTTATGAAGAAAGCAACATAACTGCCATTTTCCAGACGAAGAAAATGAACTTCTGAGAGGACAAATAATGTATCTAAGCAGCGGCCACATTGGATCTAAACTGATATTTGTGGATCCAAAGCCACTGCTCATTCTTCTTACATCAGGCAGACCTAGGACATAAATCTAGTTCTTATGATTGCAAAATATGTACACTTTAGTTAACAAATACAGATAAAAAATATACACTAGAAGAGAATGATGCACTAATACAATATACTTTGGGAAAGTGGAGTTTATATTATTATTAAAATATTCATGGTATTAAACATATAACACTTTAAAAATTGATTCCCAATTTAGACCACATTAAAAAAGACAAAAATTGAATACAAAACATAATTACAAATCAATTACAAAGCATTCAGAATGAAGGTGGGAACTTGGGAAAGTTAATACAAATGTTTGAGTGTTTTACTTTTCCATTTGTAAATAGGAAGAATTTGCCTACTTTTAAAGAGATTGAACATAAAGGCCTAGCACATTCCTGACCCATAGTATGTTTTCAAACATACTGAGCATGTTGACATCTGAGTGGTGATGTGGCTTAATTACAAGACATTAATCTAAGACAGAAGTTGGAGATAGGTCCTCTCAAATAAACTTGAGCAAATCTCAAAACAAACTGTAGAACAATCATTTTATTTTATTACTACATTTTAACTATTGCTCTTCTTCAGTAAGTGATGTCTTCTGACTAAAGTTTAGAAAATTCAACAAAGAAAAATTCTAAAATAAAAATCACCAATAGTAAGAACTCTTAGGAAAAAAAAATGATTTTAGTAATAACCTGAATATAAGCCTACTTATTCTTGAATCCCACACCTAATCAATGGCTATACAAAGACTTGGGGGCAGACCCAACCCGCTGCCCCTGCTGGCCACACTCTCCATGGGAGCTAAGGTGGCCTCCAGGTGGCCCCAGAGCAGTGGACTTCTTGGGCTGTCAGTGGGATATTTTGTTCCCTCATTGTCACTATCCTGGAGCTGTGTTTGGCTCCAGGTGGAAACGGGAGCCTCCTCCCCGAGGTGCAGGGTGCATGGCCTCCCTGTGACTGAAGGGTGCGCACTGCTCGCCTCAAGGAAGCATCTCTGCAGCTCTGCGGCGGGTCCTTAGCTCCACAGAGCTGAACCATGGATCGTGCTCATCATCATGATGCTCTTGCCCGGAACCTGTTGCCATGTGGATCTGTATTCAGTCATTCTCCCTGACTCAGAGATTCTGCACCAGCTGAGAAATGAACTCAGAACCCAGATGAGAATTAAAACATCAGAATGACTAGTCGAGCTGTGTTATTGAAGATGGCAAGGTTTGGAGGAATAATGGGCTTTCTTCCGAGTCCCCTGAAATGACAGCCCTGCCCTGGCTTCCTCCTTTGCTCACTGCAGAGACAGGGAAATGAAGATGAAAACCTCAGCTCCTGCCAACAGGGACCCTCTAAAGGCAGAGCTAGGCACCAGAACACGTGTGCCCAGTACAGCTGTCACAGGAGAACTGACTCAGGATGGTAGCACTAAAATGTGAATTTAGCATAGCTTGCTTAGAGAGAAAAGTAGTGTAAGGCTGCTTGGAGAAAGGAATAGAAAAACCCTCATGGAAACACGTGGAACGCTTGTCTTGGTAGAAAGTGCTGGAGCTTGCCAATATTGCACACAGCAGCTCCCAGCTTCTGGCTGCTTGTTGGAATCACCTGAGTAGTGTTGAAACAACTGATGCCTGGGCCCTACCTCCAGACAGTCTGACTGAATTTACCTGGATGTCCATGATAGTTCAACACTTAAAAAAATTCTCCCCAGGCGATTTTAATACGTAGCCAAGTTTGAAAAATCCGACAGGGCCCTCAAAATGATACCAATTTCATTCAGTATGCTTAAGCTCTCCTTAATTGTGTAAAATCATCTGGATCTCACAAAGGCACATGGCATTGGATAGAGAGGAAATGACCCGCCCTGGTGGCTGATGACGATGTTAGAGGTCTGCTGTTAAATAGGTCTCAAGCCACTCATTCTTCCCCCTAGCAAAGCATTCCTCAGTCCTGATTTGAGTCAGAAAGAGAGTCAATCACAATGGGAATAAAACACATCTATCATGGGAGCAGCAGAAGCAGAATAATCACTGACCGTGACATTTATTAAACAACATCAAACACTCATGTTATAAAATGCGACTCAAGGACTGAAGAAAAGGTAAGAGAAAAACTTCCAGGGATTATATGTAATTAGTAGCAGGTATTTAAGTTGCTATAAGCAGAAAGCAAAGCCTCCCTCACAATGCTATTGATCGGGATAGGACCAGATGGATTGTGAATCTGTCAATAAATAGAGCTGAAGAACAGCGCTGACATGTGAGACTCAAACCAGCATGAGCTGACATGGGGCAATATAATATCATTGTGGACACAGAAAGGACTGTAAAAAGAAAATTCAAAGAGAATTCAAAGCTGGCAATGACTGAAGCTATTTTTAAAACCACATAAACTAAATGGTATCAATAATTTTTGATAGAGATAAATTGGAGTTTTACCTCCAAATCCATCCGGGAGAAAAGGCTATTTTATTCAATTCTCATCGTGTGACTGTGTCTACAGAACTCTTGGATCTAATGGGAAGTATTTGGGTACAATGAGCCCTCCCTTCTCTAACCAGAGCAGCTCTGCTTTGACTTTGTGCTATTCAACATACATACTGGAGGTCTGAATCCGATTTTTCTTTTTTTAGGGGAAAAAAAGTTAAGTGCTTAAAAAAAAGCAGTTTAAAAGCCACTATCTTAATGTTAAATATATGTTATCATTCCAAAGAGTGGGCCAATAATTCTAAACAGATCCTTTACTAGTCACTTTTTATTAAGTCACAAGGGACACACACTCCCACAGCTATTGTTCTAGATAGAGAAGTGGACTGGGTGGATCCCAAACTGGTTGCAGAGCTTTAAGTACAGAATAAGTTACAAAGAGGCTTTTAACATAATTATTTCTGGCCAAGTATGCTTCCTGCTATACATCAGTGTATTTTTACGACTCACAATGAATCCACATTCATATGCTATTTAGTATACTAAATATTTGGGCGCCAAAATAGTAGAAAAAAGCATTAACATAAGCCTCTTAGTTAATATGTGTTGATACAATTAAAACGCATGTGTCAAGCCCTCTGCTCACACAGAAGGACGTGCAGGTTAAATGAATTGGTTTATGTATACAATCAGAGACAGATGAGGGCAGCCCTGTTTGAATAAAGAGAAAATGATGCAATTTCTTCTCGTCCTTCATCAGCTTTTCTAAATTTGTAGGTTGTCCATGCTTGGGAAAGAAGACAAGGTCTGAAGCTTCTAAGTAAATGTTGAAGGACTGAACAGCACTGAGCCTTTGAATGAGAGCATGAGGAAATGGAAGCATGTCTAAAGAAGTGGGTACACATGTGTGCATGTGCTCATGTGTGCATGTGCACACACCTGGGTTTCCTAGTGTGGCAACAGGAGACGTTTATTGTGAGAGTTGGGTCTTGAGCCCTTGGTGAACAGGCATCACCATATTGATTTCATTCCTTTCATTACTGGAATTTAGTGTCTTATTTAATCCTCACTGAAGTGTTATACTTACTTTATAGGTGAGGAAACTGAGGCTTAGAGTTCCGCCCTACGTCTCAAATCTAACCCACAGCAGAGCAACTCTTCAGGTTAAGTCCCTTGACGTCAGACTCTTACCATGCTCACCATCTATGCTGGTTTCTGTTAGTTTGTTTTTAAAATAAGATATAGCCCCTAAACAATATTAGTTTTACCCAGAGAGGGTCCACAGTTAGCTGAAAAGGAATCATCTCAGTCGTAGGTCTGTGAGTCTGGATTAATCAATCTAAAGTGATCTCAAGGATCTGATTAAAATTTTTGATGTGTAAGCAGTTTGGAAGCACAGCTTTATGATGTTCATAGCTGGGTTGAAGACGTAGGAGGTTGTGATATTTTATTCTAATTTTATTCTACATAATATGCTCCATTGAGAATTCCTCAGAGCCTAATGAACCAGCACAAATAAGTTATTTCACATAGGTTAATGCTGCAAATGATAGAGTATCTTTCCTTTCTTCCCAACCTTTAATTTGAATCTCTGTTGTAATTTTATTAATTGAAATATTTTTGTTGCTTTTATCATTGCTTTTTCAACAAATGTATTCATGTTTCCTTATTTTAAAGAATATGTATATTCAGTTATGGAATCATGTTTTACAAAGAACAGTTCAGTGAAACTACTTTAAGTGTGAAAGGAAACCTGAAAGGATAATTGGAAAACTCACAGAGTCCAGCATCAAGAGTAGGCGTGGGCTTACAAAGGTCTGACAGTGCACAGCATGCTGCCCTCACTCATGTCTCTCAGAAGCCTGAACTCTCTCTCTCCTGCGCTTCACTATTCACCTCTCTCTCTCTCTCCCTGTTGCCTGTTACTCTCACTCATTTATTCTTTCTCTCAACATTTTCTTGTTTTCATAAACCTAGCTTTCCCAGACTCATATTTAAGGATCTTTGCAGTTTAAATAATTAATTGACTAACTTTAGTTTCTATGTCTTCAATTCAAATTATTGAAGAAAGAAATGGACGTCCTCAGCTGGGACTCACAGTCCATTCCTGTTACAGTCACTGACAGCCTAACCTGGCAGGTCTGGAGGGATGGTGACCACTTGCAGCTGTGGAGTCAATTCTCTAATCAGGGGATGTGAGCAGAACTGCAGATGATAGATTATGCCTGGAGAAGAGGACATGGGCCAGGCCATCACCATAGGTAAATTCAACTTAGTTTTCATACCGTCAAGTTTTTAACAACATTCATTTATATAGTGAGTTGTACAGTAAAGATAGGCAAAGATAGGAAGAGGAGACTTGAAGGGTGAAAATTTGGGTAGAAATGTAAAAATTGAGAAAAAAGAAACAAGATGGTAACAATAGAAGAGAAAGGACCAACATCCCTTGTGACATCAGAGATACTTCACCAAGTAGATATTTTTCATCCAAAAAAATTCTATAGATGCAGTGTGGATATCTATTTATCTATCTCTCTATCATCTATCCATCAAGAGAGAATGAGAGAGGTAAAAGAAGACAACCCTCTGCCCTCCCACTGCACACAGACTGGGATTCCATGTGGCTGAGGGTACTGAGAAGAAGGAAGAGGTCCTGCATCATCAGCCGTCTCAAGAGAGACTGAAACAGCAAACAGATGGATGTAAGCGATAGGACAGGTAGTTTGGTGGCTTGTTTTATGAGTCCTGAAGTTATTGCTACATTTTAGTTAATATAACTCTACCTTTACTGAGTGGTAATCATGGGGTACAACACTCCAAGGGATTTTTCTATGATGCTGATTCCTAAGTTCAAAACAGTAAATATTGATAAGAGTTCTAACTATTCTTTATCTGGTATGCAAAATTGGGATTACACATATATTTAAGTTCTCTCTTCTCGACCTTGTATAAAATCTCCTCTCCTCTCTATATGTTGGTATCAAAATAAAATGTTGTGTTTTATAGTACACAATTTAGTTTCAAGTTCAAAACTAAAATTTATTTTCTGATAAATATTTTAATTGTGGAGAATTTCTGTATCCTTTTATCCTGATTTAAAAAAGCAGTTTTTAAAGGTAATTTCAATAAGTTACTAAAGAGGAATTCTATTGTGAACATGGCTTCAAATTGTGCTTTTTCCTTCTCCTCCTGGAAAGTATTCAAAAGTAAAACTAAAAAAAAGACTCCAGAAAACTCAACTTTTAGTAAACTAGGAGATAGATATAATTCCAAGATTCCAACAACATACAAGAGACTACCCAAAGGAGTTGAGAAAAGAAAAAAAGTAAAAAGGAATGAGGAAAGTACAGGGCCTCAGTAGCATCAGATCCTAGAAATACCAAGCAAAAACACTGTTGTTGCAGATGAACACAGAGCTGAGCGTAAAAATCTAACATCAGAAACAACATGGAGGGCTTCAGCTCAAAGGAGCAGAGAAGGCAGAGAGAAAGGCATATCTGTGTTGTGAAAACTAGAAAGCTTGAAAAACCGCTTTGTCCTCCTCAGCTGATAGGAACCTAGTTCCAGGAAAGTCAAGATATTAGATGTTGAGATATAGAAAATATATAATATAATATTGATGTAAGGCTAGTGTAAGCAGAAATGAAGAAAAGAGCTGCAAAAATTACTAATAGATAAAGAACATTCACTGGAGAAATGTTGCCCTGGAGAAGACAAAAATTATGACAAAAAATTTGGCTTAAATTACAAAAACAAACAAAATGCAAAAGCTTAGTGAATAATTGCCTTTATGAGGAAAGACCACAAAACAAAGAAAAATTCAAAAAGTTATGGAAGTGATGACGTAGCACAATGAAGTAGGAATGGGCAGAACTCAGGAGAGAAATACAATAAAGAAACAACCATTATAGAAATAACAACAAATGAAACGACAGAATGGATGCTATGGAAAACATACTAGGAGATGCAGAGAGAAGAAATGAGAAAAGTAAGTAAAATAAAACAGAAATAAAAATGTGTTAAAAGAAGAAAGAGAAAATGAAAACCATGAAACACAGGAAAGGAGATCCAGCACACGCACAATTGGAATCTCCAAGGAACAAAACCAAAGCAATACAATGGAAAACTATTTAAAGATATAATTGAAAAAGTAACATTAAGATTCCAGCCTATATCCTGAAAGATTATCCATATGCCAAGCAAAAGTATTCCTAAAATACTTAATACTGAGGCACAGAATGGTGAAGTTATTGGGACTCACTCATAAATAATTACTTGGGTGCTCAGAGAAAAGAAGAAGTCATTTATAATGAAAAAAATTAGTCTCAGGAGCTGGTGGTGTAGTGGTTAAGTTTGTGCACTCTGATTCAGTGGCCCTGGGGTTTGCAGGTTTGGATCCCAGGTGCTGACCTAGCATCACTCATCAAGCCATGCTGTGGTGGCATCCCACATAAAGTAGAGGAAGATGGGTACAGGTGTTAGCTCAGCGACAATCTTCCTCAAGCAAAAAAGAGGAAGATTGGCAACAGATGTTAGCTCAGGGCCAATCTTCCTAACAGAAAAAAGAAAAAAATTAGTCTCAGACTTCTCAGACAGTAACATTCACTACCTTCAATAGAAGAAGACAATACAAATGCATTAAAATATCTTCAAGGAAATAAGCTTTGGGCCAACAATTTAAAATTCAACCTAATTGTTCTGCTAGAATAAAGGTTACAAAACAAGAGTTTCTAACATGCAAGAACTCTAGGAATGTTTTTTCTTGAGAAAATTTTAGAAGACACACTTTAGCCACCTAAAACATTCCTGGAAAAACTATGGCAAAAGACTGGCAGAGCATATTCAACACATTTAACTAGATGATTGTGACAAACGGTGATGTGGATTTTAGAATGACAAGAGAGAATGGAAGTGTTATATGATAATACAGGGAAGTTGGACCAGAAGGGGAGCTGGAAGGTGGGATGTAAGCTGGTTAGCAGCCTCACCTAAAGAGCTGGCAGTTGGAGGATGATGCTCAGAGTTTACAAATCCTATAGGAAAAGTTTCAGTGCAAAGAACAATACAAAGGAAAACACTAAAAAAGATAACATTATGGTTAAACTGAATGAGTGAAAAGACAGTTTAGCGAGGGAGGAAGAGGACACAAGCCAACTTTATCTATTGCCTATAGTTAGAATTTTTTTTTTACTTTACCTTACTATTACTTTACTTTTAATTTACTTTAACTATGGCCTATAGTTAGAATTAATAGACACAATCCGAATAATTAGAAGTAAGGAGAGCATATAATTTATGAATATAAAGGTAAATACTGGCAAAAATATAGAACCTCTAAGCAGCAAAACTACACACACACACACACACACACACACAAAGGGCACGTAAAAGACTTGAGAAATAGACAAACATTAAATGAAATGAAAAATGTAGCACAAACCTATTGGTCATATCTACAAACGTAAATGAGCTTAATTTCCAAGTGTAAAAGAAATAAAAACTTTTCTTTATTTCTTTATTATGGCTCACAAAACAAAACCCAACTTTGTGCTGAATATGAGACACGTATACAATAGGATTCAAGAGGTTAACAATAAAATGACATTCAAAGATAGACAAAGAAAATGAAATAAAAGTAAAGAAAAACCTCACTATGTTAATGTCAGAGAAAATGAAATCTAATTAAAAATGATTCAATGAGACAAAGAAGGACACTTACTTATGCTGAAGGACGCAATTATCAATGAATATATAATATAAATATCTGTAAAGCAAAGAGTAGATTATGGACTTTTCAAAAGCAGCCATTCCAGGAGATAAGATGAGGAACAGATAGAAATTCACTAGGAGTAGGAGAATTTAATTCTCTTCTCTCAGTACAAGAGGATTAGGTGTGCCCAAAATAAGTAAGAATACAGGAATCCTTTTTATAAGTGCTTCTGTAACATTCACAAAATTTGACCATATGTTAAATGAAATATAACTAGAAATCAATTTTAAAAATGAGAACTCGACAAATTTGTTCCTCCTGGAACTTTAAATATCTTTACTTATCTCCTGGGTCAAAGAGGAAACAAACACAAATAAAAATTATAGACCAACTAGGAAAGAATAATAATTAAAAATAAATTCAAAACCTCTGGTATACAGCTTAAAGACTACTGAAAAATATCATAGCCTTAAATACTTATATCAATGAAATAAAGAATGAAAATGAACGATTAAACATCTGACTCCAAAGATTAGGAAAAGATTGGTATAAACTAAAGGAAAGAAAAGGAGGGAATTACTAGATAAAAGCAGAAACCAATGATTTGTAGAACAGAAAATGCTGAATTAAGAAATAAATCTAGGGGCCAGCCCCTTGGCACAGCAGTTAATTTCGCACGTTCGGCTTCGGTGGCCCAGGGTCACTGGTTCGGATCCCAGATGTGATGTGGACCTATGCGGACCTATGCACTGTGTTATCAAGCCATGCTGTGGCAGGCGTCCCACATATAAAACAGAGGGAGATGGGCACGGATGTTAGCTCGGGACTAATCTTCCGCAGCAAAAAGAGGAGGATTAGTGGAAGATGTTGGCTCAGGGCTAATCTTCTTCAAAAAAGAAATCTAAAGGTGATCTGTGATAAAGACAATAAAAAGATAAACTATTAGCTGATGTAACCAAAAGATGCTCAGAATAAGAAATGATAAGGACAAAATAATCAGAAAAAGAGGAAGTAGTATAAGGAATGGATGTATTTACTTTGCTTAATTCTGTGCAAACTCATTTGGAACCCTGGTAGAAATGAATATAATCATATGAACATCTCTACATGTTCTGAAAGCTATTTGGGAAAATATTTTTAAAAGTCTTGATACAATCAAATTATTAAGTAAAAATAGGTGAATACTTGTGTAGTCTGATTAAATTTACCTGTTTCAGCCCAAATTCTGGACTCTGGCATCATTTCTTTAAGAACCATGAACCATATAGTGACAAGCACTCTTAACTTCTATTGTTTTATGCTATTTTGGAGATACAAGCAAAATCAGCCAAGAGAAAACAGACATGCAAAAATTGGAAAGAAATTGAGACAAGTACTCTTTGAAAATTATTTGACTATATGCTGAGGAAACCCAACAGAATCAACTGGAAAACAAAAACAGATAATCACAGATGTTAGCCTTATAATAAATAAATCAATAGTTGTCAGTTTTCATATGTATAAACCACAATCAATTAGAATATATTATTAGAAAAAGCATGTTATTTATCACAATTTAAAGTTATATAGAGAAAGAATCAAAAAAACTATACAGGAGCAGAAAAATCAGTGCAAGTAGATTAGTCCTAACAGATATTAAATACTTTTATAAAACCCTAGTAATTAAAATAGCGTGGCACTGATCTAGTAATATCATGTAGACTGATGGAAAGATAATTTAAAAATACAAACACATACATGTAGATATTCAGCATAAAGTAAAGTTGGTGTCTCAAGTCAGTTGGAGGAAAACAGGCTATTCAACAAATATTATTGAGAAATTGAAGCTAGCCGTCTGGAAAGAAATTAATCTAGATCTCCACCTCACACTGAATAGCTGGAAAAGCTCTAAGTGGGTCAAAGATTTAAAGGTAATTAGTGAAAATTAGAATTTATGTATAACTTTACATAAACCATATTTTAAATTTAAACTTTACAGAACTGATCTACAGTGGAGAAGGACTTTAACCATAATTCAAAATCCAAAAGCTGTAAAAGGAGAGACTGAAAATTCTACTCCTCTAAGGACAACAATCACAACCGCAAAACATATACTTGGTAAAAACAAGCAAACAAACATAAAGGGAGCATAGTCACAATTCAAATGATTGGAGAGTGTTCCGATTTGTATCAC
Source organism: Equus quagga (assembly GCF_021613505.1). NCBI lineage: Eukaryota > Metazoa > Chordata > Mammalia > Perissodactyla > Equidae > Equus > Equus quagga. Next base: position 45,270,247 of record NC_060274.1, on the reverse strand, counting down.
AAATAAAGAACTGATTCCCTTAGTACATAAAGAGATACATCGAATAATGTTACTTCGCTCCCTCAAACTCTCCATCAGATTGGGAAATTGAACATTTGTTAATGCTATGTAATAGGAGGGCTGAGGGAACAGGACGTCATATGTATTGCTACTGGATATCTAAACTGGTTAAAGTTGTATGGGAAAATAGTTTATCAAAATTGACCAATTTATCCATGCTTCTACCCTTTGGCCTATCAATTCTACTTTTAGGAGTTTATCCTATGGATATATTCGCACATTTAAAAAGTAGGGTATTATTGTATTAATCATTGTAACATTATTTTTAACAGCAAAAAAAAAAAGAATTCTAAATTTTCATGAATATGGGATGGTAAAATGAATTCTAACCCGGGGCTGGCACCGTGGCCGAGTGGTTAAGTTCGCGCACTCCGCAGCAGGCGGCCCAGTGTTTTGTTAGTTCGAATCCTGGGCGCGGACATGGCACTGCTCATCAGACCACGCTGAGGCAGCGTCCCACATGCCACAACTAGAAGAACCCACAACGAAGAATACACAACTATGTACCGGGGGGGCTTTGGGGAGAAAAAGGAAAAAATAAAATCTTTAAAAAAAAAAATGAATTCTAACCCTTTTTCCCCCTATAATACTACTATGAAACTATAAAAGATTTAAGAGAGCTCTCTATGCAGTAAATGGAAATATCTCTAGCATACCCTCTTAAGTAGATAAACCAAGATGCAACACACTGTGGATCACATCCTATCACTTGTGTTAAAATGCTGGAAAATGAGGATATTACAATTTTTGCTTGTGTCTTCATGAAGTATGTCCACAAGGATTTACAAGAAGGTAGTAATAGTGGTTACCTGGTTGGAGGTGAGGTGGACAGTAGTTGGGCAGATGGGGAAGAGAAGTGCCAGGGAGATTTCTCATTCTATTCTTTTACTATTTGATTTTGAATGACGTGAATATATTATCTTTTCAAGAATTCAGTAATTACTGCAAATACAAAAGTTACTATACTTTTTTATATTTGGCTTTTGGAGGAACAATTCTGAATGGATCTGAGTGAGATTCAGTGACATCTCTGAAACATACTGTAGATCTTTTGACTCTGTCTTTTGCTATGGAAATTTACAGTTGCCTCATTCTAAATTTTCACATAGTGGAAATAATTACTTTTCCCCACAATTTTTGGCAATTTTCATTTTCAATGTCAGTTATTCATGGGATGTGAGTTGTTTTCCTTTGTACATTAATTTATTACTAACTAATAATATTTGAGAGCTTAATGTCAATGTTTTTAATAGTTTAAATGGCAATGAAAATTGCTCTAAGTGGTATGTCAAGAACTGTGTTATAACCGCATATTATTTATAGTGTTTATATTATATAGAATAGAACGTGTAATCAATAGTCATAGATTGACTGTGGACATATGAAACTTGAGAAAGACAAACATTTTTTCATTGCTATTCTGAGTTGACATTATCTAGAGTGATCCATGTCATGATGGAGATTCTTCTTATCCCTCATCATGATGAAGTTTTGTAGCAGGACCAAAAATAAGAAGAAGGAAAAGTGCATGCACACAGTAGCACAGCTGGTCAACTTCTGGTGTCTGGTGGAGATACAGGTGCGGCAGACCAATCACCCTTTCAACAACCTGTGTGGAATTGCCACCTAAGTCTAGGTGATATTTTATAATTTTCTATGTGTTTTCTTTTTGATCCATTGATTGTTTGAGAGTGTTATTTAATTTGCACATTTGTGAATTTCCCAAATTTTCTTCTTTCATTGATTTCTAATTTAATTCCACTGTGGTTGGAGAACATACTTTGTATGATTTCAGTCCTTTTGAATTTATTGAAACTTGTTTTAAGGCCTCGTGCATGATCGATGCTGGGGAATGTTCTGGGTACGCTTGAGAGCAATCTGTACTTGGCTGTTGCTGGGTGAAGTGTTCTGTAGATGTCGGACAGGTCTAGTTGGTTTATAGTGTGGTCCAAGTTCTCTTTCCTTGTTGATTTCTGTCTAGTTGTTCTATCTCTGTAATACTAGACAGCAAAACCAAGTAGTATTAAGCCACTGTTGTTTTGCAGATATTGAGCTAAATTGGTGATTTATTATTTTAAGTGTGTGTCTCAAGAAATACTGACAAAAAAAGAGTCTAGCATTTCCAAGGTATTTTAAAAAGAAGAAACTATATATAATTGAATCTTATGTCATTTTGAACCATTTAAAAGACCAAACTGAAAGTATCAAGACTCTGGAAATATGGCATAAAGTGGAAATCATGCCACCTAAATTTAGGAGCATCTGAAAATATGAATGTCTGCCATCTCCCCTCACTGTTGGATGGATGTCTTCATGGACTGTCCATTCCCCTGTTTCATAAAATAAGGAGAGGCACCATACCTTCACATGTTCCATTGTTTTTTCTCTATCCACAGGTCTTTTCTGTATGAAATAACCCAGAAAAGCTAATTTTGCTTGATTTATTCTCTATCACAGATGCTTGCTGTTGGTTTTCCCCGGATATTCGTGATTTTTCAACAGAGAATTCTATATGCAGAGACAAATTCTGCAGTGTTTGTACAGGAACATAATGTATTCACCAAAACCTATTTGTGTTTCTTCCTGGGCTTACTCCTAGCCCAGTGGTCCTCTAACATTTCATCTCAGAGTCCCTTTACACTTAGAAATATTGTTGGTGACTCTAAAAATGCATTTGTTTGTGTGTTTTCTGTGTTTTGATATTTGCTGTATGAGAAATTAAAATGAGACATTTAAAATATTTATTATTTAAAAATAACAATAATAAATATATCACATGTTAACATAATAATATGTTTCTCATGAAAAATGACCATATTTCCCAAAACAAAAAAAATTATGAGAAAAGTGGCATTGTATGTTTGCACACCTCTTTAATGTCTAACTTAGCTGGATGTAATTGGATTCAGACACCTGTTTCTATATTCAATCTTTTTCAATATGTTCTTTTGGTTGAAGTATGTGAAAAAGAAATATGACTTCACACAGATATGTAGCTGGAAAATGAGGTAGCATTTTAATAGTATTCTTATTGTAGATATTAATTGTAGCTATAACTATAGACGTTCTTCTTTGATTATATATCAAAAGTGGACAAGAAGTAATTTCTTAAAGGTTAGTTGCAATGAACTTTACCTATATTGCCACATCAGAGTCCAATTTTCTATCCTGCAATTTGAATATGTCTTTTATCCATGCATGATTTTTATTATATAAGGTATTGGTCATTTGGAAAATATTGGTTCACTGCCTTATGCAAATCTTCCTTTAACTGTTAGAAACTGAAAAGCATGAGGTGTTTACATTTTCACAAACTATGAGTCAACTGTGAAAACTGGGCACCCACCAAAGAAAGCAGAATCCATAATAACAAGTCAGATGTGGCCCTACAAGGCAAAAACACGAGAGAAGGTCTAAATTGGTGGGGCCATGGGACCCAAAGAATAATGGATTATGGAGATCCTTCCCCCAAAGAAAATCAGGAGCTAATCAGGGGAAGTCGCACAGCCCAGGAGAGGGCAGCTACCTATCAGGATTTTGGAAAGCTACAGACCTGTGAGGGCTGTTTTTCTACATTCTAAGGGAGAGTGTCCTGAGGTTGTTCAGTCCCCGCTCTCCCACATATATTGCCTATGTGTGTGATGATCACATAGCTATCTGAGTTTACAGGTCACCAGCCCACAGAGCTCCCTCTGCACCTGAAGGTGGATGTTGTGAATCACCTAGACGTTTTGAAGTGTTAGCTAGTTGTGGTACTTAGAAGAGAATTGAAGTATCTTCCTTGGGTAAGACTGCATATTCCTTTGGTGGAGAGAAAGAATGAAAGGAATGTTTGGGCACAAGAAGAGTAGACTATGGCAGAGACTGCTATGGGTTCCTCCCATCCCGTTTCCTTTCCCTGAGTACAAAGCTAGGCTCTATTTCTGAGCGTTCCTTCCATTTTAGTGGGACTATTAAGCACCGACCATGTGAAAGGATTGTATGCAACCAGAAACATTAATATTGATCCTTACTTGAGTGAAAATGATATTCTATTGTGTTCAAGAACAGATTCATTAATTGTTGTTTTAGGACTAGCTTTACTTAGCTAATGTTGCCAATACAATGGTATTCCACTTTTTAAAGCTTAAAATATGCTTATTTCACAGTCTCTGTGAGCCATACAGTAGGTGATTTGATTGCAGTTCAGTGAAAAATATCATCTGGAAGTGCTGATTGATTACTAGTTCAATGTAACCTAGAGTATGACATAGCTAAAATCCTAGGGAAAAAGTCCTTCTGAGAATGTGATAGAGTAAGAGGTAATGCTCATTATTCCATAAAAAGCATCCAAAGGAAAGACGATTCACAGCAGCAGCAGTGGTGGCAGCAGCAACAATGAATAGAATGTGAGCTTTTCTAGATAAGAGGATGTGGCTTTCTACATTCAATGATTTCAGAAATAAAGTCTGTAAACTCTTTCCCCATTTGGTGATGCCATAATTTGAACCTATATGATTTGTCTGTGTTTATTCAATCCTTAAGAAGGTGGATTAGGTAATATCCAATAATATCACCTTGAATCCAGTTAGGACTATCTATCAGAATTCAGGATTCTGAATGATTTACCTCTGTATTTGCTCTTGGAGCTTAACAATATTCTCCCTTAGAATAGGCATCTCTAGTAGATTTTAAAGGCAACTCTTAGAAATTGATAGTGATAAAGTATGAAATTTAATAATCAATGTATAGGCAATCATCTGAAATGATTGAATGAATGACATTTAGAGATGTGAGGAACATTTTCCACTTGAAAATATTTCATAAAATAAAATAAGGTTAAGGAAGAGTTGTTATCTATTCTCAATTCAATTAGAGAGTATTTTATGTATCAAAAAAATAGACAGAGACAGAAAGAGAATGCATTGAAAGGAAGACCTTAATTGACTAATTAAATTGGATTTGGAAGCAATCAAAGAGTAGCATTAAGCTTGTAGAAAAGTTAATCAGGGATACTTAAAATTAAGAAAGACAGTAATCAAAAAAATTTTAGAAAATATAACGAAATGGAAAATAGCATAATGTAAGTTAATCTAAGAAAGAAAGGAACTCCTGATGAAAACAGAAAAAAATAATGAGAGTATATTATGAGAGGTAAACTAGAATAAAATTACCAAGAAATGAACAACTAAGCAAACCTCTACTATTGCCTAATAAGCGAACTGAACAAATTTTTAAACAAATGCAAAATTTATACCTACTTAAGAAGAATGCAATTTTCAACAATAAAATGGATGAAGGAACTGTGGTAAAACCATATGTAAACTATGTAAAATCATAAAGTGATAAATACGAATGAATGATACTCCAAGTGTCATTGAGGTAAAGACAGCACACATAAAGAAATAGGTATTTTATTTTATTTTTTTTTACATGAAGACATTATATTTAGGACTAAAAGATTTCTGTACTTTTACATTTTTGTATGTGAATACATTTTATCGTTTCTAATGCTAATGTCCTCAGTGAATGGTGTGTGCTAAGATTATTGCCTATTATCAAAACATCATTATTTATTTGATTTTTTTTCTTCTTACAGACTTCTCAAAATACATGTGGTGTATTGAAAAAATTGCACCTAGTGTCAGGAGCATTTGAGTGCTAGACCTCTCTCCACTACACTAGCAACATAGAATCTAGAAAAAATTGTGTAATTTCTTTGGAGATCTATTTCCTCATTTGCATACCAGATAATGGTTTACGGAATAAAAGCAAGGGCATCTAACTCTTGGACCAATGTAACTGTAACTATATGATTTGATGTAAACAACAACAACACCATTTTCTTTCTTAATTAGAAAGGTAATAACCTGATCCTTCACTACCTCAGTATAACTACTTCAAAACTTTCGTTATGTAGAAAATACTCTTATAAAGCTCTAGAGTAAATTATGATATAACTATAATCTATCAATAACAAGCAGATATAACATCAAGCACATAATTCGAATAGCATACATTTAAAAATATAAACCAGAATTAACTTTATGCCTGCTGGTCTTTTCCGTAACAAAATGTACGTCTTCCTAAAGCAAAAAGGAACTGTAGCAGCTGCAATCTTGGTGCTTGCCAATTTGATAGTGGTTGGAAGACTGAAAATTATTAGCACTTGTACTGTGCTAGGAAGCCATTTTTGCAAAAAATAGGAAGTCATTTTATCCTAACATGACTTTTAAAGCAAGTGCATTGGCTTGGAGGGCACACAGGGCAGAGATTTACATTGAACTGACACTTTGGGTAAAGAGCATCATGGGAAACTTGGTGTCACTTGCCTCTTGGAAATTGTGACCAAGCTTTGACCTTGGAGAAGCAAAAGGAATTTTCTCTCCTAACAAGATTGAGTATATAAGTGTGTGGCTTGGATAAGCAAAATCTCAAAAAGGGAATATGCATTCCCCTAGCAATGGAGGAATTATGTGCTACTTGTATACAATTTTAAAACTGCGGAAGTTACAAAGAAGAAAATTCAAATCAACTAAATTCCCATCTCAGAAATAGAGTTATGGTTTGTTTTTATAAAATTGAAATCAATTAGTATATTAATTCTCCATCCTGCTTTCTTTTTAGTTAACATTCCATCATATGAATTTCCCTGCATCATTACTTGCTTTTAAAAATAAAGTTAATTACATTTTGTGATTGCACTTTCTGAATCTGCTACAATTTATTTAACCATTATTTTGTATCAGAGATCCACTTTTTTGCTCTTACTTACAAAAGTGTAGTGAATATATAAATCTATGCCTGTATTTCTGACAATTTGCTTAAAATTTTTACTAGAAGTGAACGAAATTATTAGGACACAAGGTGTCTTGATTTTAAGGTTCTTGAAACATATTTTGAAATTGCTTTCTAGAAAGTATTTTTCTGCTTGTATTCAAAACACGTGTTGTGAATTTTTAACTTTATTCATTGTTAAATGTGTATGGATTCATAAAATTGATTGGTCATAAGGTTATTTGACACTCTGACCTTCACACAGGGGAAAGAGAATTCTTTCTTGTAACAGGTTCCCCTTGACTCCTAGGGAGGCAAGAAGTCCTAGAAGGACCAGACATTTATGGATACGCTTGAGGATAAGCAGAGTTAACTGGGAAAAGCAGCTTTGAGAACAGAGATTTGCTGGGAGTAATGGGGACTATCTGCTTCTAGGGAGAGCCCATTATTAGAATCTATTTGCCTACTGGTTAAAATCTTTATTTCTCCGGGGATACTTTAAAGAAAGTAAAGGATGTCTTTTCCTGGTAGGTTCATCATGCCTGCTCCTCATGGTATAGAGATACACCAGATAATGCTGAAAATCGTCAATAAGACAATTACATAACGATAACAGATAAATCAAGTCATCCTTTACGTCATTTTACAGGACCTTCTCTGGATTTGTCATATGATCTGGTTTATGTTTTATACTATAGTTATTTCTGTAAGCGTTGTTGTCTTCTCTAATTGATTGTGTCCTCCCATAAATATAGCACCCAGGACCTTGGCTGGAACATTGGGAACACTCATAAAAATGTATTGAATGGAGGAGTGAACACATCAATGAATGCTTTTGAGAGTTTTACCTGAGAGAAACTAGTTACCAGATTTAGTTCCAGGACAGTTAACCAGTTTATTAAGTCCAGCTAAATTCTCCCCTCCCGAGCTATTTCCAACAGTTAAGTATTATCTAATTCATATTCTTTCTTTTTTCCAACAATTTCTGGTGTTGAATTGATGCGTACATCAAACTGTAAATCTATAAAGTGGTTTCAAAGCTTAGAATTCAAGGACTACTGTAATTAAAACAAATAAAATGGGGACATAATCATAAGGTTGATAACTTTTAGATTTTGTCAAAAAAGTAATTAAATATAATAAATTAATATATGCTGTCAGAGGATAGAAGTCATTTTAGCATCTCCAAATAGGAAGGATTTATCCTCTTCCTCCCCACATACTTTCTTTCTACCTAAGAACCATTACTTTGAATCCTTTGTTTCAAATTATTCTGGGAGCTGATTGTATATCTGACAAATATTTATTTGCTTTTTTATTGATTGGTTCTTTTTTTTAGTTTTAAAAAAGGTTTATATCTTTTAAAATAAATAGCAACAGCCAATTGGAAACATATTTATTCCTTAACCCCAATCTTATTTTTTTTAAGTTTAGAGGTAACTTCCTGATTTAATTTTTTTTTCTTTTCTGCTGAGGAAGATTAACACTGAGCTAACATCTGTTGCCAATCCTCCTCTGTTTTTGCTTGAGGGAGATTAGCCCTGAACTAACATCTGTGCCGATCTTCCTCCATTTATATGTGGGTCACTGCCACAGCATGGCTGAAGAGTAGTGTAAGTCCATACCCGGGATCCAAACCTGCAACCCTGAGCCACCAAAGTGGAGCATGCCAAACTTAACCACTATGCCAAAGGGCCAGCCCACTGACTTACTTTTTTAAACAATTTCCCCACCCCTAAATAATGTTCATCTATGCTTGCTGAATCCTGCCAAGGAGATTGCTCCAGAATATGTCTCTAGGTCCTTGTTTTGCTCCCCTTACCAAAAAATGCAAAACACAATTCCATGGTGCCTCTTAAGGGCTCCAGTTTTCAAAAATAGGAAAAAAAATCTTTAGAATAGCTAATTAAGTTGAATTAAAAAAAATTTAGGGCTGGCCCGATGGTGCAGTGGTTAAGTGCTCATGTTCCACTTCAGCAACCCGGGGTTCGCTGGTTTGGATTCTGGGTGCAGACATGGCACCACTTGACAAGCCATACTGTGGCAGGTGTCCCACATATGAAGTAGAGGAAGATGGGCACGGATGCTAGCTCCGGGCTAGGGTTCCTCAGCAAAAAGAGGAGGATTGGTGGCAGATGTTAGCTCAAGGCTAATCTTCCTCAAAAATCAAACAAAAACCAAACAAACAAAAATTCAGACAACTGTGCTTTGGTTGGGACAGGAATCCACTCCTATGTTCCTGGTAATCTGATACTGCTCCATGAATCCTTGTAATTCATCCTCCCTATCCTATCCACATTGTGACTTGAGTGAAGAACATTCTAACTGAAAAAAAAAATAATTTCATAACAAAACATCCTTTGTTCTCACTGGACTGAGGACAATTGCTATGTTGATACAGGCTGACATTTGGGGACTGATGACAGGAATATCTTTGCAGGCTGACATTACTTCTAAGTGCCTATGCTGTGGGTGCTCAGTGTTGGTGGCAGTCCCTTGGTTACTGTGGAGATTACCACCTCCTTGGGAGAGGTGTTGTGATGTTGAACTCACTTGTGACCTTCCTATTTGGTAGACGTTGAGCCCATTTCTCTTTTGTTCTGCAAATGTTGTTTGAGAAACTTCTGACTTATTTTTCTGTAATTCTGGACTTTCACACAAAGTGATCTATTCACAGGTGTATAAAATGAATAGTATTTAACAGTTCATAATGCAGTGAGATGGTCCCCTGCTCCCTTCCTTGCCATACACTTTCTTTCAACTTAAGGGTCATAAATTTTTTTTTAATAAGGTTATGAAAGTTAACATCCTTGTGAAATTACAGATGTACATCATTATTAGTCATGTTGTAGGTACACCACTTCACCCCTAGTGCCCGCCCCCCACCCCCCTTTACCCTGGCAACCACCGATCAGTTCTCTTTGTCCATATGTTAACTACCACCTATGAGTGGAGTCATGCAGAGTTCGTCTTTCTCTGTCTGGCTTATTTCACTCAACATAATACCCTCAAGGTGTATCCATGTTGTCGTGAATGGGACGACTTTGTCCTTTTTTATGGCTGAGTAGTATTCCATTGTATATATATATACCACATCTTCTTTATCCAATCATCAGTTGCTGGGCTCTTAGGTTGGTTCCATGACTTGGCTATTGTGAATAATGCTGCAATGAACATAGGGGTGCATGGAACTTTTGGAATTGCTGATTTCAGGTTCTTAGGATAGATACCCAGTAATGGGATGGCTGGATCATAAGGTATTTCTATTCTTAACTTTTTGAGGAAGCTCCATACTGTTTTCCATAGTGGCTGCACCAGTTTGCATTCCCACCAACAGTGTATGAGGGTTCCCTTTTCTCCACAGCCTCTCCAACATTTGTCACTCTTGGTTTTGGATATTTTTGCCATTCTAACAGGTGTAAGGTGATATCTTAGTGTAGTTTTGATTTGCATTTCCCTGATGATTAGTGATGATGAGTATCTTTTCATGTGTCTATTGGCCATCCATATATCTTCTTTGGAGAAATGTCTGTTCATGTCCCCTGCCCATTTGGTAATTGGGTTGTTTGATTTTTTATTGTTGAGTTGTGTGAGTTCTTTGTATATTATGGAGATTAACCCTTTGTCAGATAAATAACTGGTGAATATTTTTTCCCAATTAGTGAGCTGTTTTTTTTGTTTCAATCCTGTTTTCCCTTGCCTTGAAGAAGGTCTTTAGTCTGATGAAGTCCCATTTGTTTATTCTTTCTATTGTTTCCCTCATGTGAGGGGTTATGGTGTCCGAAAAGATTCTTTTGAAGCTGATGTCAAAGAGTGTACTGCCAATATTCTCTTCTAGAAGACTTATTGTTTCAGGCCTATTCTTTAGGTCTTTGATCCATTTTGAGTTTATTTTAGTAAATGGTGAAAAAGAATGGTTGATTTTCATTCTTTTACATGTGGCTGTCCAGTTTTCCCAGCACCATTTGTTGAAGAGACTTTCTTTCCTCCATTGTAGGCCCTCAGCTCCTTTGTCAAAGATTAGCTGTTCATAGATGTGTGGTTTTATTTCTGGGCTTTCAATTCTGTTCCATTGATCTGTGCATCTGTTTTTGTACCAGTACCATGCTGTTTTGATTACTGCAGCTTTGTAGTATGTTTTGAAGTCAGGGATTGTGATGCCTCCAGCTTTGTTCTTCTTTCTCAGGATTGCTTTAGCAGTTCGGGGTCTTTTGTTGCCCCATATAAATTTTAGGATTCTTTGTTCAATTTCTGTAAAGAATGACATTGGAATTCTGATTGGGATAGCGTTGAATCTGTAGATTGCTTTAGGTAGTATGGACATTTTAACTAAGTTTATTCTTCCAATCCATGTGCATGGAATGTCTTTCCATCTCTTTATGTCGTCGCTGATTTCTTTCAAGAAGGTCTTGTAGTTTTCATTGTATAGATCTTTCACTTCCTTGGTTAAATTTATCCCAAGGTATTTTATTCTTTTGTTGCGATTGTGAATGTGAGATCTTTTTCTGTTAGTTCATTGTTAGCATATAGAAATGCTACTGATTTATTTATGTTGATTTTATACCCTGCAACTTTCATGTAGTTGTTGATTGTTTCTAATAGTTTTTCTATGGATTCTTTGGGGTTTTCTATATATAAAATCATGTCGTCTGCAAACAGTAAGAGTTTTACTTCTTTATTGCCTATTTGGATTCCTTTTATTTCTTTTTCCTGCCAAATTGCTCTGGCCAAAACCTCCAGTACTATGTTGAATAAGAGTGATGAAAGTGGGCACCCTTGTCTTGTTCCTGTTCTGAGAGGGATGGGTTTTAGTTTTTGTCCGTTGAGTATGATGTTGGCTGTGGGTTTGTCATATATGGTCTTTATTATGTTGAGGTACTGTCCTTCTATACCTATTTTATTGAGGGTTTTTATCATAAATGGATGTTGCATCTTGTCGAATGCTTTCTCCGCATCTATTGAGATGATCATGTGGTTTTTGTTTCTCATTTTGTTAATGTAGTGAATCATGTTGTCGACTTGCGCATGTTGAACCATCCCTGTGTCCCTGGTATAAATCTCACTTGATCATGGTGTATAATCTTTTTGATGTATTGCTGTATTCGGTTTGCCAAAATTTTGTTGAGGATTTTTGCATCTATGTTCATCAGTGATATTGGCCTGTAGTTTTCCTTCTTTGTGTTGTCCTTGTCAGGTTTGGGGATCGGGGTGATGTTGGCTTCATAGAATGTATTAGGGAGTGCTCCATCTTCCTCTATTTTCTGGAACAGTTTGAGAAGGATAGGTATTAAATCTTCTTTGAATGTTTGGTAGAATTCTCCAGAGAAGCCGTCTGGTCCTGGACTCTTATTTTTGGGGAGGTTTTGGATTACTGTTTCTATTTCTTTACTTGTGATCAGTCTATTCAGATTCTCTATTTCTTCCTGATTCAGTTTGGGTAGGTTGTATGAGTCTGCGAATTTATCCATTTCTTCTAGGTTGTTCAATTTCTTGGTATATAGTTTTTCAAGGTATTCTCTTATGATCCTTTGTATTTCTGTGGTATCTTTTGTGATTTCTCCTCTCTTGTTTCTAATTTTATTTATTTGAGACTTCTCTCTCTTTTTTTTTTTAGTGAGTCTGGCTAAGGGTTTGTCGATTTTGTTAATTTTTTTGAAGAACCACTCTTTGTTTCATTGATCCTTTCTACTGTCTTTTTTGTTTCAATATCATTTATTTCTGCTCTAATTTTTATTATTTCCCTCCTTCTACTGACTTTGGGCTTTGTTTGTTCTTCTTTTTCTAATTCCGTTAGGTGTAATTTGAGGTAGTTTATGTAAGATTTTTCTTGCTTATTGAGCTGAGCCTGTATTGCAATGAATTTCCCTCTTAGGACTGCCTTTGCTGCATCCCAAATCATTTGGTACAGTGAGTTTTCATTTTCATTTGTCTCCAGATAACGTTTGATTTCTTCTTTAATCTCTTCAATAATCCATTGTTTTTTCAGTAGCATGTTGTTTTGTCTCCACATTTTTGGCCCTTTCCCAGCTTTATTCTTGTAGTTGATTTCTAGTTTCATAGCATTATAATCAGAAAAGATGCTTGATATTATTTCAACCCTCTTGAACTTATTGATGCTTGCTTTGTTTCCCAAGATATGGTCTATCCTTGAGAATGTTCTATGCACACTTGCGAAGAATGTGTAACCTGCTGTTTTTGGATGAAGTGTCCTATATATATCTATTAGGTCCATCTGATCTAATTTTTCATTTAATTGTATAATTTCCTTGTTGATTTTCTGTCTGGATGATCTGTCCATTGTTGTTAATGGGGTGTTGAGGTCCCCTACTATTATTGTATTGCTGTTGATGTCTCCTTTTAGTTTTGTTAATAGTTTCTTTACGAATTTTGGTGCTCCTGTCTTAGGTGCGTATATATTTATAAGTGTTATGTCATCTTGGTGGAGCGTCCCTTTTATCATTATATACTACCCCTCTTTGTCTTTCTTTACCTGTTTTGCTTTGAAGTCTACTTTGTGTGATATAAGTATGGCAACACCTGCTTTCTTTTGTTCATTATTAGCTTGGAGTATTGTCTTCCATCCCTTCACTTTGAGTCTGTGTTTGTCTTTGGGGCTGAGGTGTGTTTCCTGGAGGCAGCATACTGTTGGACCTTGTTCTTTGATCCATCCTGCCACTCTGCACCTTTTGATTGGAGAGTTCAATCCATTCACATTTAGAGTGATTATTGAAACGTGGGGGCCTACTGTTGCCATTTTATCACTTGTTTTCCAGTTCTTTTGCATTTTATCCTGATGGAGAGCTGTTACTTTGTGCTATTGTCCTTCTGCTTCTCGCCTTTGTTCTGGATTTTGTAACCCCTTTCCTTTTTTTGATTTTTCAGGAATGAGGTTCTTCCTGAGCATTTCTTGAAGAGGAGGTTTTGTGGTGATGAACTCCCTTAACTTTTGTTTATCTGGAAAAGTTTTTATTTCTCCATCGTATTTGAAGGATATTTTCGCTGGGTAGAGTATTCTTGGCTGCAGGTTTTTGTCCTTCAGAGTTTTGAATATTTCTTTCCAATCTCTTCTAGCTTGTAAGGTCTCTCCTGAGAAATCTGCTGATAGCCTTATGGGGTTTCCTTTGTAAGTTATTTTCTTCTGCCTGGCTGTTGTTAGTATTTTCTCTTTGTCGTTGACTTTTGCTAGTTTCACTACTATATGCCTTGGGGTTGGTCTTCTTGCATTAATAAAGTTTGGAGATCTATTGACTCCAGTCACATGAAGTTCCATCTCTCTTCCCAAGTTTGGAAAGTTCTCAGCTATTATTTCTTTGAACAGGCCTTCTGCCCCATTCTTCTCTTCTCCCTCTGGTATACCTATAATCCTTATGTTGCATCTCCTAATTGAGTCAGATAATTCTCAGAGAGTTTCTTCATTTCTTTTTAGTCTTAGTTCTCTCTCCTCTTCTGTCTCCAGCATTTCTGTATTCCTATCCTCCAAATTGCTATTATGTCCTCCATATTATCAACCCTACTGTTCAGAGAGTCCAGATTTTTCTTAATCTCCTCCATTATGTTCTTCATCTCCAGTATTTCTAATTGGTTCTTCTTTATTGTGTCAAGCTCTTTTGTGACATAGCTCCTGAACTCATTGAGATGTCTATCTGAATTCTCTTTTAACTCGTTGAATTTTTTAATAATGGCAGTTTTGAAATCATTGTCATTTAGGTCATAGATTTCATTGTCTTTGGGATTGTTTTCTGGGTGCTTATCATTTTCCTTCTGTTCTGGAGATTTAATATATTTTTTCATACTGATTTCTGGCGTGGATTTGCACCTCCGCATGGGGATAGAGTTTAGTCGCTGCTTCCACTTGTTGTGACTGGTGTGTGGGGGGGCATCTGTTTAGACTGCATCAAGCAGGAACTCTGTGAGCTGTTACTGACTGGACCTGGACCCCTCCTCGTAGTCACAGTTGTCCCGTGGGGTCCCTCGTCTGTTGTGGGGGCAATCGCAAGGGGTCCTCAGGCTGCTGGTGCCTACTGTTGCAGCCCACTTAGACGTGCTCCCTCCTTGTGGTCTGCAGCAGTGTTGTGTGCCTTCCTAGCAGCCAGGAGCAGGATCATCTATAATCGCCACTTTGTCCCTAACAGAGCCCACAAGATCACACTTGTCCACTATAGGTTCCAGCAGAGCTATGGGTATCTTCTGCAGTCTGTTGTTAGCTCACCTAGCTGTGCTACTTTTGCCCCAGGGCCTTCCTGCCTTGCGATTACCAGTCGGGACCTCTCCACTAGTGCTGTGCAGAGGCTTTCACTAAGGCTGTTGTAGGAACCTGGAATTCCCCCCTGGGCTATGTAGCCATTTCACCGGAGCTCCACTCTGCCTCACTCCACTCTCATGGGATCTCTGGGAGCCCCTTGCCTTGTCAGGGACATGGCCAGAGTCTGTGGGCCTGGCGGTGGCTTGTAAGCTGCTACCTTGTGGGGAATTCTGCTCTAGGGAGCTTCCTGGTGTTCTGAATGCTGGGAGGGGCCTCCCTGCCAATGGCGAGCAGAGGTCCTCCCTGCTGGGGGTGTGCAGGACCCTGGAGCATCGCCGCGGGCCGCAGAGACAGGTGTTGGAGCTCCACACAGTCCCCAAGCACGTCCACGGGAAGTCCAGGCACCCCCTGCACCAACCCGTGTGCCGGAGACTGTGGGCCCAGCAGCAGCTGGTGGTCTGGTGCCGTGCCGGGGAATCCGTCCGCCGGGAGCTTCCCTTTGTTCTGGATTCTGGGTGGCGCCTCCCTGCTAATGGCGAGCAGAGGCCTTCCCTGCCGGTGGGTGTGGGACCCTGGGGATTCCCCCTGGGCTTAGGTGTAATCTCGGGGGGCTAGAGTAGGGCTGTTGTCACCTGTTTCCACCGTCGCTCCACTGGTGAGTGCACACTCCCGCCCTTGGTGTGTGGCAATGCTATGGGGGAGTCCGCTGGAAGAGAGCCTCCTGCAGGAACTAGGCTGTCTGGGGGTCGGGGGTCAGGGGTCAGAGAGTTTTCACCTATTTCCACCTCCTCCTGGGGGGAAGTCCATCCGCCTTCTGATGTATAGTAGTGCGAGACTCTTAGGCATCTTGAGATGCTATCTGGATATCCTTTGTTAATCAGTGAAGGTCCAATTAGGTAGATTCAACAGGGGAGAGACAAAGAAGACCACTTACTCTGCCATCTTGGTCCCGCCTATTAAGGGTCATAATTTTGAACCTATTTTTTTCCAGATTTTTCTGGAAGCTTGTTTTATATATGATAAGTATTTATTTGTTTAATTATTGATCGATTGCTTGGTTGACTTTGCACATATGTAGTGACTTCCTGTCAAGGCCCCTAAGGGCCCCTTAAGCATCTTGGGGTGAATTAAGAAAGGCACACCTTCCTATCCATGCATACAGGCTGGTGCTAGAGCACAGAGCTTACTAAGAGGAGGTGGGCTGGAATTCAGACCCTACTCAGCCCTATCAGATGACCCTCTGTGCACAGATCACAACTACAGCAGCTGCACGTGGCACCCTTGCTTCAGACTGTGGTGGATGAGGAATGGGCCTTCCTCTCACCAGCCCCTTCTCGTCCTCATCTTGGCTTATCTTTGTCACTCCCAGGCTTGGATCTGCCAAGACTTGAGACTTCTGGCTGTTAAATCCTGCTGACCTTGGCCCACCAGCTTCTATGTAAGTCTTCATGCCAGAATTAGAAGAACTTAGTCCTTGTACACTATTTAAGCTTCACATGTACACTATTTTTGACCTTGGAACTTCTTCACACATGTGAACAACTCAAAGAAATGCTTCGTTTAAACATGACAAGAGCTAAGCCCAAAAGGATATTGGCATATGACATCTAGAAAGTAATTTGTATGGAATCAAACTTTGCTATATGTCCAACATAGCCATCTGAGTCATAGATTTTGTCAGGTTTATGGTATGGATATTAAAATAAAACAATGCGTTTTGTTTCTCAGGTTTAATTTATGATTCATGACCAGAAGCTGTGGCATTGAAAGAACATATACTAAGAGTTCCGCAGACTTAAAAATAAGCCATCCTTGTAAGTATAAAACTTTCTCTGATCTGGCCCTAAACCCAATCATGCAGAGTTATATTATGACAATTGAAGAAAGTGAAACACCACAACTGACATATGGATGGAAATCAATGGATCCTGAAACCAACCTTTAAGAGTATTTGATTGGTTTGAATTGTAAGATAGGCACCTCCACAATACCGTAATTTTCAGGCAGTGAGGCAACACACTATATTGTGTAATTTTCCATAGTCTTTAGTTGCAGAACAAGATGGCATCCGCTTTGGTTGCCCTAATACATTTATTTTCCAACATTACCACAGACAATCTCATGTGTAATCATGATAACAGTGGCTGACATTTACTGTGCACTAGCATTTGTAAGGTACTCTTCTAAAGCCTTTACATGTATTGGCTCATATAAGAAATTCAATTCAGCTGGGCCACGAGAAAATTGGGATCTGAATTCCCTTTTTCTATCTTTCAGGATACTCATGATAGTTCTCATCTCTACTTCTTCCTAGTTACTGAAAACTGGAAAATTAGGATCTGAAGCCCTGTTTTTTTGTCTTTCAGGGGCTGTATGATCTCTGTCATGTCTGTTCCTCAATAGTTCTCATCCTGACACATTTCTTCTGTTTGCATATGGCCAGAGATGACTGGCCAGACTTGACTTGTAGGAAATTTCAGCTCATTACAGCAAAGTCTGACTGACTTAGCCTGCTCTACGGGTTGGTCTTTCTGAGTCAGACATTGTCCCATGTCCTAGTCAGTTGTGAGTCATGAGGTACAAACATTACCAGGGGGCATCCCAAAGTGATTTCAGATTGAAGAATGGGCTGTCAGAGGCCTCAAATCACATTGGGACCCACTGAAGAATGGAGGCCCCTGCAACAGGGAGGTGGGCCTTCACCATCTTGATGAGTTTTATGGCCAAGATCTGTGCAAGTCGACCATTGCCGTGAGGCAGGTGAGCTGGGCACAGGCAAGGAGCAGGAGAGAAGGAGAAGACATCTCAGTCTACTGCCTGGATTCCTTAGACTTCTGATGACTTTCCCTGAAAAAATCTGTCAATATTCTTACCATCACTGTTGAAGGTGAGTCTTTCTTCTATACCACAGACTAAATCATTCTTCATTAAAGTAAATTGATCCCATGGATTTGTTGATAAAAATTTATTCATTGATCCTATAGCTTGCAACAGTAGCTTTTATGAGATGCCAGGTACCCTGATAACTTGATGCCAGATTTGAGATGTAAGTGGAATTCAGCCAATGTGATGGGAATGCTGTACAACCTGCAGCCAGCATTGCTGTCCCACAGGGAAATGAACACCTTCGTGGTAATTTCATGAGAATGTGGCACTTGTGAGCTTGTGTCGTTGCAGGAAATATACTGAGGAATGCTGGCCTAAAGAATAAAAGCTCCATGTCCTGACATGGCCTCTAGCATTTTCCACCACAAAACTTCTTCTCCAGGCTCTTTCTACTCAATCCCTTCAGTGCTCATCTTGTAAGGCTGATTATTCCCTCCCCACCAGTCTGGTCACCATGTTCTCAAAGGACCTTGTTCTCTCTCTCATTTTCTCTCTGGTTTATGCTCTTTCAGAGAACTTAAAATGCTCTTCTGTATCCTGCTTACCAGCCTACAAAGTCCAACCTTTTCATCATGACTTGTCTTTATGAATCTTGAATCTCGTCTCGGTCTCTGATGACTCCCCTTTTCCCATCTGGCCTGTTTAGTCATTCCTCCATCTCCTGGTTTCCCTAGTGTTGGAGAAACACTGACTACAGCACTTAACCTTATCGTTGCATAGCTATGCATCTAGTCTTCCCACCTTTATTATGAATTCATTGAAGTTGGTGTCTTAGTCTGTTGGGCCTGTAATCACAAAAGCATCATGGATTGGTTGGCTTTAACAACAGGCATTTATTTCTCAGAGTTCTGGAGGCCAGAAGCCCATGAGGAAGGTGCTGGCAGATTCAGTGTCTAGTAAGGACTTCCTGGTTCCTAAACCATCATCTATTTGCTGTGTCCTGACATGGCGAAGAGGCGAGGTCCTCTCTGGGGTCTCTGGAGCTTCACGCTATGACCTAATCACCTCCTAAAACTCTCTAAATACCAGCACATTGGGGATTAGGTTTCAATATACGGGTTTTGGGAGGACACAAACATTCCATCTATAGCAGGTGGTGAGCATTTTTATGTATCTCCATCTCCTTAGAGAATAGCATTTTCTATGGCTGAATGTAGATTTCATGGGCACATTTCTCTCCACAGACTCCTTGAGTGTTGAGGCATCCAGACCTTTGGCTCTACTCGGCCCTCTACTCTCCTTTGTGACTCCCCTCGACTCCTCCACTGCACTGTGGCTTGCCTCAATCTGTGTGTTCAGAAGTCTATGCCACAGGGAAGTCTACAGAATCTGAACCATGTCATGCATCCTATACACTCTCGGAACATCTCAGTTTAGCAGTTCACACCATCAGGATAATCTCTCAGCTCTTGTCTCCACCATGGGGTGACCGGGTGTTCTGATTCGCCCAGGACTTTCCCAGTTTCAGCTCTGATAGGACTGAGGAAACACTTCAGTCCCGGGTAAAGTGTGACATTCAGTCACCTTCAATTATTCTGTGGGTTTTTCCATGGCAGGAGCTCTGTCTCCTTCATCTTTAATCTCTTTAAGAGTGTGGCACTGGGTCAGAGGAAATGCTCAGTGAATGGTTGCTGAATGAAGGAATGAATGGATTAATTGCAAAAGGCTGGACATCACCAAGGAAAAAACAAACACATAAACAAGATTCAAGCTGCTGATTATAAGGAGCTGACTAGGAGGGGAGGTGTTCCCTGCAGCCCTCCAGGCACAGCTGGAGCAGAAGATTTAACCTAGAAGAATGCATTTCAATGCTAATGACTGGATGGCAGTCTATGATTCCCAGGGAACAGAGAACATGATGCTGAGTAAGCTGCCCACTTTTGTATCTATTGCATTTTAAGTAGGAAGCAGAGAACAGAGCAGGATGCTCTGAGGACACAGGCTAAAGCCGCTTCTAGCTCTGAGTTGGCTCTACTACTCAATTCTTGCCTTTCTATTGATTTCATTTATTTTACTCCCAGATTTGTGGCAATATAATTTCAACAGATAGTTTACTATTCAGCAATAGTTCTTGTAACCATAAAAATCTCTATTTCATTGTCAGTTTTTCCAGCCTTCTAGTTCAGGCTATGGATCTGACGACATAGTGTGTTATGTGAGGGGGCTGAGAATGATTCCGTATGATGCTTGGACCCATCTGGACACCAGTCGTTTCATTTCAACCATTTGCCAGATTAACAAACATTTACTTGTGCCTTTTCTTTGCAAGGAACTGTCCTTGGCTATATCCCCTTCCTGAAAAACCAAAGTTACGGGATCCTGCCCCAGACTTCTTGGGACTCTGAGCCTCCTGGACCAGTGGTGGGGGGAACATGAGGCCTGGAGGAAGGATTCTGGAGGTGGTGTTGAAGACAGACATCAGAGCAGGAAACTGTCCAGTAAAGTCATGCATCAGGGGGCTTAACAGAGAGAAAATCTAGGCAGGAGGAGAGAGGAGATAAATTTGGGAAATTATGTACAAGTCAGGAGGTTCAGGATAGACAGTTGGAAACAGAACCTGGAGAAACTCCCTGATCTGAAAGAGAGCATCCAGAGCAGCCTTTTTATTCCTGGGCAAGAAGGGAACCCTTGCCACAAGCCCAGCCCAGCCGTCAGATGACCCAAGTTAGAGTCCTGCATCAGACCCTTCAGCAAGTGATTGAAGGTCATTAAGCCTCAGTTTCCTCACCTGTAAAATGAGACCAAGAATCACAATCTCCTGGCAGTTTTGGGGGTGGTTAAATGGAATGGTGGTGGAAGCTGTGTGTAGTCTCTCATTCAGACACCTCTTTTGATGACTACTCTAGTTGGGCACACAGTGAAATGTGGGCCAGCAAGGCCCAGTAATCCACTTGAGCCTGCAAGGAGCTCTTACTGCAGAATAGACAGGCCCTTGCTATCAAGGACTTGCAATCTAGTAGTCAGGGTGAGAGAAATACACAATAAAAGCTAAAGTCTGTTGAGTACCAATAGCCAGAGACAGTTTGTTGGCTCTTGCTCGTCCATTCACCTCACGAATTTACAATGCCATTAAATTTCAAGGGAAGGAGAATTTTTTTTCCAGCTGGGGAAATCTTCACAGAACAGTCTGTGGGGGTCTCTGGAAGGGCGATAATTGGACTAGTGGTTCAATTATTGGACACTTTGTTGTCTCGTTTTGGATATTAAAGATGCCTGGCCCCACCTCAGATTTCCTGATTCCAGGGTGAAGGAGGGTCATGTGCCACGAAACATGGCTCTACAAGTGGCTCTGATGCCCATCAGGAGTGCAAACGTGGGTTGGGACATCAGGAGAAGAGAGCAGGGGAGTTGAGGCAGAGGCAGGAGCAAAGACTCGGCGAGGGTGCAAGGGCATCCATGACCAATGGTCAGTGGTTTGCTTTGGGGCATGTAACTGGAAGTTATAAAGAAGGAAGTGTGGGTCAGGGCCATACTGAGGCCTGCTTTGAAGGCTGTGCAAAGGGGTGTGAATGACCATTGATGGACTTTGAGCGGGGAAGTTACCTTTTAGACCTAAACTTTAGAAAACGTCTCACTGGAAGCAGACAGTACACATTTAGAGGCTACAGAAATGTTCCAGCTGAGACATAAGAAGGCGTTAGTTAGTGGGTCACTTTGGGACTGGAAGCAGGAAATAGACATCTTTTTACAGAGGCAGTTTGGGGCTCTTGCTTGTCTGTTCACCTCACAGACCTTAGCTGTGTGCTTAGTCTACAGCAGGCACTAGGCTGGGGGCTGCTGTATGTTTACAAATACCACACACGTGGTGACTTAAACCAGCATGAATTTACTATCTTTGAGTTCTGGAGGTTGGAAGTCTGAAATAGGTCTCGCCTGGCTAAAATCAAGGTGTTGACAGGGCTGCGTTCCTTCTCGAGGCTCTAGGAAAGACTTCGTAGCCTGACTTCCCCAGCTTCACAGGCTGTCTCCATCTTCAAGCCCTCAGTGGCTGGTTAAGTCCTTCTCACACTGCATCACTCTGATGCTGATTCTTCCGTCTCTCCTCTTCACATTGAGAGGATCATTGAGATTACACTGGCCCTGCCAGGATAACCCTAGCTAATCTCCTCATCCTGCTCAGCTCATGGAAAAACTTACTTCCATCTGCAACCTTACTTTCCCCTTGCTAGGTAACATCATATATTCAAAGGTGCTGGAGATGAAGAAATGACATCTTTGAGGGAGCATTATTCCTCCTCCTACATACTGTACTGAGGAGAGCCAGATAAACAGATAAACAAATAAGTGAAATGCGTGCATTTCTGTGTGCATATGCATCTGTATACATACATAATTTCACATATGGAAATGTGACAATTGACAGTAGCAAAGAAAGTGCTGTGATGGAGAATAAAATGGGAGACTAAGAGAAAGCCTACTGGAAGAGGTGATGTCCAAGCCTCGAACTGACGGAAACAGTTTCCAGAGTGGAGGCAGGAGCTTCCACTTCATGTAAGTACAGAGAGCTTGGCCTGGGGATCCAGCACTTCCTGGGTGAGTACTCATAGGTAAGCGAACTTAGACGTTGCTCCTCCAATTTCTCATCTCTAAGAAGCTAGAATAGTGATTTATCCTTATATGACGATTTGAGGATCTAATGATGTAAAAAGTTTTACAAAGCCTCTAGTGTCGCTGCTGATTGCCCAAAGCCTAGAAAAGTTTCTGCACACAGAATTTGCTCAATAAATACTTGAATGAAAGAATTCATACTGATTCTGTGTTGGTGCAACAGGGATATTACTTTTGGAAATATCTTCAGATGTATTTCTGAATTTTTTGTTTGTTTTGGAGACTTCACAGCCATTAAAGCAATGCTTCAGAGAGAGAAGACCTACCTGATAAATCAATAAACTCGTTCTTCCATTTTGACTGCCAAATAGATTGTTTTGTCTGTTTGAATCTGTATCAAAATAATAAGGATTTGTAAATCAGGCTTTGTGGGGACACACAGGAGTGAGGTAAAAAGAGGAGGGAGGGAGAGAAAGGGAGGGAGAATTTCATGAGGCTTTTTAGCATACTGAGAATCGAACCTGGAGGATGCATATTACAGTGCCCCTTCCGGAAATGCAGAGTGGACACCTTGCACTCATGCTGCAGGAAAATGATCCTTGCTGCCTTAGAAGAGGAGCACGTTATGCAGGGGAAGGAGATGCTTCCAGCCAACGCCTTCAACCCTTGCGGGTTGGTGGAGGGAGGGAGACAGAGGTCCCTTCTGAAAGCCTCATTTTCCCTCCACTACCAGGGGTTGTGCCTTGGAACAGGGATGGGAATTTTAGAGACCTCCCGACTGATATTACGTGTGATAAGATCATCAGGCTTGTAGCTGACTTCGGTGGAAGTGCACTTTGCACTCCTCAGGGCAGAGGTTCTCCAACTTTAACATGCATCAGAGTCTCCTTGAACAAGCTCCAAGCTCTTTGAAACACAGATCGCTGGGACCCACACAGAGTTTCTGATTTGGTAGGGCTGGGTGGGGCACCAGAACTTGCTCTTCTGACCATTTTTCAGGTGATGCTGCTGGTACTGGTGGCCCGGTAACCACACTTTGAGAACCATTGCTCTGGGGGAAGACTGCTTCCCTCATGAATCAAGACCAGGTCGATCAGCAACTGTGGCAGCAGATGGCAAAGGAATTCTGTGGTATCACTTCAGATCCCTTGGCTATGCTCTTCCAGGTAAAGGACCCGGAACTTCCCATGTGCTCAACTACAGACGCTGAGAAAAGAGTGGACCAGCTCACCGCGGTTATGAGTAAGTTGACCCTGCGGGCAGGGAGTTTGAGAGTGGATACTACAGGTGGGTACTCTAAGAAAGGACGCTGTTTGAGGAGGGAAAGGGAATCTAAGTGACGGGATAGTTTAACTAAAGAATCTAAGATTTTGTTGAGAAAAATATTTTAATTTTGTAAATAAGCCTAGGTTTCTTGGTAGGTAGTAAAACTTATTTTACTTTATCTTTTATTCACGCTTTAGTGGATGGGAGATTACATAAAAGATGAATTATAAGTGAAATAACAAAGCAAATCTTTTTTCCTGCACATAGTTTGAGTATAATATGTGTACATTTGGAATCTCTCCGCTTTTGTCTGTGATCTGCTCCTCCCCTTCGACTGTAAGCTTTTTGAGGACAGGGACTTTGCCTGTCTTACTCATCTTAGTGCCTTGAACCATGATTGGTGCTGAGTGTTCAACAGATATTTTACAATTATTAATAAATCAAAGAAGGATCCAGTTGTGGTAGAATGGCCAACAGTGATACGAATGGATACAAAGAAATAGTACACAGCCGTTAAATTATTTCCCCATATATTCAAAGTTATATACAAACATTTATATCATAATGTTAACAGTAAGACTCAGAATACAATATGTTGCCAATATGCAAAGGAACTACTCTGAGAAAAGCACATCAAATATAAACAGTTACTCCAGGAGGAGGGTTCATGGGTCATGTTTATTTTCTTCTTTATGCTTTTCTGCTTTTACTAAATTCTCCTACTTAGTGTTGGCACAAGTTCTTGGATGAAAAAATGCTATGCAAGTAAGTGCACATGAATATTGGCCAACATGCCCCTATTAAAGAAACATTATTGTAAATGAAAGTTATTGCTTTAAGGAATGTAGTCATGAGAGCTGCAATTTCAGAGCACGGATAGTGGGAATGTAATTTAAAGGACCCAGCAAACCGTGGCTGCATAACACAAGCAAATGGCAGTGAGGGGAAATAAAAGAGTTCCAAGTGTTGTTCTTGTCAACTGAAGAGCCCCTGCCTCCTGCAGCCCTGGTATGTCAGGATGAAGGAAGCTGACAACAAAGGTGGGTGTCCAGGGCAATTGGGGAAGACTGCCTCATCAAAGGTCATGATCTTTCCACTTCGAACACAGCAGAGGTGTTCCCTGTACAGCTACTGCAGAGGCAAATGGAACTCTTCAGGGACAGTTTCTTGCTTTCTTCTGCAGGTTGGGAATGTAGATATCGATGTAGACATATATATATAAACGTACAAGTACTGTAGCTATAGAAGTAGAAGTACCTGTGGATGTAGGTGTAGGTACCCCGTGACCTGTCTACATGCTTCTGCAGCCTCCTCTTCCTCCTCATTCTTCATGGATTGCATATTTTTTTTTCTGTTTTGTGCATATATAATGCTGCTTCATGTCCCTTTGCCTTTTTTTTATATTGATTCCTCCACCTAGGAAACCCTTCTCTTTCTCTACAGGCCAAATTCTTCAAGAATTATCCCAGGAGTCATGATTTCAGGAAAGCTTTACTACACTTTTAGGGCAGATGGGTTGGTATCCTCTACAATCCCACGGGCCCCTGCATTTTTCTCTGCCTTGGCATTTATCACACAGGGAGATAATTGCATTTTTGATTAGGACTGGGATTGGAGGGAGGCAGAAGAGTTTAATAAAATATTTTTTAAACTGGGGTCCAAATTTCTCTAGGAGATTGCTAGCTTATGTCTGATCACAGCCAGGAAAATTTAGTGCCCACATATGGGTTTGTGTTTATAACTGAGTTGGTGCCAGGGAATGCTTCTTTCACTGTCACAAGCTAATGGGAAAAGTACTAGGGTGAATTAACTCATAAGTGCTGTGCTTTCACCTCGTGGAGGCCAGATGGCACCGTGGTACACCGTACTAATGAAGTTTCACAGCCGCTCAAAGAGAGGGAAATGGTGGGAGACATGAGTCACTGCAGAAGCTCAGGCTCACAGATGCACAGTTGCAATCTACTATTGCAAAACCACATCCTCTGCCTCATTCACGTGTCATTTTAATTTAAATTATATTGGTTTTGTGGTCTGTACATTATTTGTAGATGTCTTCCATATTATATTTGTACAAGAGCCAAAGGAATTTATACTCGGTTTTATATCTTTTTTAGAAGGTTAACATTACAAAAAAACAAGTTAAGTTGTGAGGAGACTGTGGGAGCCCCTCCCCTCCCACATAAAAGGAAAGTTTGAAAACACAAGGCTGGGAAGTTAAGCATGTGCACCCCACAGTCCACTGTGTACGTTCAGATCCCTCTTTTGCCACATACTCTACTGGTGACCTTGGGAAAATTTTCTTAAATTTTTTAAGCCTCAGTGTCCTCATTGGAAAATGAGGATAATATTGGTGCCTACTTAATATGGTTTTTATAAGATTAAATGAGTCTGTAGTTTCTCAAAACTACACTTCCTGCATGAAGGTCTAGTGGTTCTTGAGTCAGTCCTGAATGAACAGAAAATATGTCAACAGCTCTGTCTTTCACCAATTGGGCCTTTTAATGAAGCCTCCAGCTTCCACCTGGAATATGTAGCTCATGACTTCTGCAACCCAAATGGATTCAGAATATCCTTTGCTGTCAGACGCAGGTCCATTTGTTTTAGAACATTATTCTTTTACTTTAGAAATGGTTACCCAGTACCTCTCTAAATCCTAGCTTGACTTAAACCCATCCCCCCATCTTTCTGTGTTGACTGATACTTTTATATTGTATAGATGTTTGTATTAATCTCCACATCAGCCAGACCTGCAGGCTACTGCTCATAGTGGGCCCTGCTGCCTCAGGTTGCTTCCATCAGCCCTCCTCACAAGGAGATTTTCTTACCTTATCCTACTTCAGTGAACATAGCTTTCCTGTGATGAACAAATGCCCACAGACCCTCTGTTTTGTTCTGATGCCTGGGTCTCCTCCACTGTGCGCCTCTTGTCACTGAATGACATCTAGACTTGTCCAAACTTGGAAGTTCTGCTTGTTGATCTCCTGGTAATTTTTTAGGCAGTCATTGGAAGCTGATCACGTGTCTAAAATATATCCTCATCCTTCAATGAAGAGAGCAGTGAAAATCAGGGATGAGATGAGGTAGTATTTTATGCTTATTCTGTAGGCACACAGAAAAAGTCCCGAGTGTCAATTCTGGAGAGGTGTGTAACCACAGGGCCTCTCGTCCAATTCTGGAGGATGGAAACTTGGTGCAGTTTCTCTGGGAAATGGGTGAGCCTTAGTTCCTAAAGAAAAATATTTGCACACCTTGTAACCTTTGCAATTTCAGTCAGTGGAATATAATTGAGAGAAACACTTACGTGAGTACAACAGGAGAATGTAAAGCATGTTCATAGCAACCCTGCTAACAATAGCAAAACCTGGAAACAATCAAATATACCTCAACTGGGGAGTGGACTCATCAGCTACTGTGTTATTCCCACAATAGAATGTCATTCTGCAATCCAAACAAGTAGATGCCAGCAGCATGTGAAAATACAGATGAATCCTAGCAATGTAGTATTAACTGAAAAGTCCTTAAAGATTATACATGGCCTGATAGCAGATATACAAAATTTAAAATAATATTTTAATAATATTATTATATCTATAAATAATATAGATAATGTCTATATGTATATATACACATGTATATCCATACTTTGTAGACATAGATAAAAATGATATCAAAATATATAAAAACAAAGAAGCTAAAGGAGAAGATAGACATGGGATTCAGAACAATGGTCTCCTTGGGTGAGGAGAGGGAGGGAATTGAGAGTAACCATCATAAGGTCAGAATAGGCTGCTGTCGCTGCCTTTACTGAGTTCCTCTGGATGCACGTCTAGAGTCCTTCAAGTGACATGTTCACCTTCCCTCCATCAGCTCTTTCTTCCATAACCTAGTTTACGTTTGATTCCAATTTCACTTCCAGCGTTACCACTTTTCATTTCTTTGTTGCACTTTCATGTTTCTTGGCCAATTTTCTCTTTTGATTATGAATTTTGGTAAAATATCATGTAAGTTTATCATGGGAGACAAAGAGACAGCACAACTACATACATACCTTGCTGTGCACTGAGGAGTTTGGCTTCTGGACAAAACACCGATATGTGATTTTTCAGGCCCAGCTGTAGACAATTGCAAAAGCTCTATGTGGCATGCCTCACAGTGAAAGCTGCCCTGTCCACACCAGATTTAGGGCACAGCCAGCCCTGCAGTCTCTAAATGGAGGTGCAGCCCGCTCCCCCGCCATCAGCCATGCTCTTATGTGTATGTGCATTCTTGGTCCAGGCACCTTCATTCTGGGTCTGCTCTCTTTATCGGAGACCCTGGACAGAGGAGCATCTGCCCAGGTCTCCTTATGGGGAGGAGGAGGACAGGGAAACCTTGAAGACACTTTTCTGACTCAGCATTCAGTACTTTTTCTTCCCAGCTCTGCTCTCTATCTCCCACCAGCCCCTGGGTCCATAAAACTGTAGGAGCCTTTTGTTTGGGGTTCCCTCAGCAGTGAGACAACCCTCACATCTGTGCCGATTTACCTGACCCTGGATCAGAGCACCATTCCCTGGGGGTAAATGGAACAGGAGGGAGTCTGTGCTTTGTCCGCTTAGCCTCTTGCTTATACCATTGCAGTAAGTGATTACTGGCTTGATTGCTAATTCTATTTTGGCTTATTGCTTTAATCAGCTACTCTGACACCTGGCAGCTCAGCTCTCTCTGCAGCTAGGCTGAGTTCCTGACATGCATGGGGTGAATAGCAGATGTGCAGGGACCAATCACTGGCCGACTACAGGAAGTGACATGATTGGCCACTGATCACGATCTGTGCCTCTTTTTTATGTAGTAATTTGTGGACTGAAGAGCCACAGCAAAGCTGAACTTTATGCAATTACTCACAGTTGATACAGTGATAACTGAAATGAAAACTGTATTGTTGGATAATTGACCTGACTAATTGATCAATTGATTCATTCTTTCATTTTCACATGTTTATTAAGCACCTAGTATGTGTTGGGAATAGTGCTAGTGTCTGCCATTTGCTAAAACAGACTTTGGGCAAGTTTCTTTGTCTTTCCATTTTCTCAGGTATAAATCAGGCCCACAGCAGATCATTGCCCCCAAGGCTGAAAGGTGGAGGAAAGCAACGCGTGGGGAGCGCCTGGCACAGCTCCTGGCACCGGGAGGTTCAGCGGGTATTAGCCACTGTTGCTGCTCATCATCAACTCCAGTCCCTTCTTACCTGCATCTGCGGGTGGGGCCCCCTTGCCTGCTTGTACTCCTCTGTGAGGTCCATTTTAGGATTCCTTGGGCAAATTGTGTTGATGGTACCGAAGTGAGAAGAACAGACACAAAAATCGCTGAATTTGAAGCAGGTGTTTTAAAATCGCAATTGAAATCATCACTAACGTTTCACCCTGAAAGAAAACTGAAGCGTTTTCTTTCTGTGTTCTGAGCAGGCAAGGGCATCCTTCTCTTTCTCCCACTCCTTCTGAGCCCACTGCCCTCCACATGGATCAATCTGTGAGGTGAGGGAAGCACAAATCATTTGCTCTAATTAGGGCAAACAGAGTGCGGGCTGCCTTGAAAAGGGATCCTTCCAGGAGCTGCCAATCACAGCCTGCCCAGCTGCTGGTGGCCATCTCTGCAGGAGGCCCAGACCAAAGCCTACTCTCCAGGTGGGCAACCAGTCCAGCACTGGGCACTGCAGGGGACATGCGCCTGGGCAGCTTCTCCAATCAGGACCACCACATAAGTCATTTCAGAAGCCAAAGTGAGTTGGCATTGGTCCCGTGGCAGTTTACTGAACGGGCGGCACAAGGACTGCTTGTACTTAATAGGAATATGGCTGGCATGCAGAGAGAAGACTGTCCCTTGGAGCCACTCATTTGGTAAAGAAATGGCTTCCTTGCCTTGTGTCTTGAAATCTTCTTCCTAGACGATTTCTCAATAAGTTCTTCTAAGTTTCTCAATAAGAAAAACGCTGTCCAGAAACCCTCAGTGAAGAGAAATGAGGGATGTCAGTGGAGATGTTACAGGCTTTTCAGAAAATCAGAACAGAAGGCGAATATAGAAAACATTTATTTTAATGTCTTCATTTTAGAGATGAACAAATTATGGCCAGAGACATGACGTGTCCTAAGGACCTCAGCATGGTTCCTGGAACGGCGATGATGATGGTGTTAATCACAGAGCAGCCTCTGCTGAACGTACCCTATAGGAGGTGAGTTATATTGGAGGCAAAATTCAAGGCTGGGGCTCTAAACCATGCTTGGGAATCCTGTGCTGCGTGCACTAGCAAGTTTCGTCTCTACAAACAAATGCTCTCAAATGCATCATTTCATAAACTTATCTTTCCAGGGAATTTTCTTCCAAGAACCTCCCATTTGGGGCAAACCTGATTCACTGAGGTCTCAGGGCTCACACCCTGGCCTGCACCCTCCTTTAACACCAACTGATTGATGGTTGCTTTGCTCCTAAGGACAAATGCCTTAAGTCTCTAACTCCTGTTTTTCCTTTTTTGAAAAATGAACATACAATAACTAATTCTGAGTTGTTCTTGATGAGAAGTTAATTTTTAAAAAGTGTGTAAAAAAGGGGCAAAGGCAGTTCAATGAAGAAAGCATAATCTTTTCAATAAATGGTGCTGGAACAACTGGACAGTCATATGCAAAACAGTGAATCTAGACAGAGATCTTACATCTATTGAAAATGAATCCAGCATAGATCACAGAGTTAAATGTAAAATGCAAAACTACAGAACTAGAAGGTAACGAGGAGAAATCTAGGAGACATTATATTTCACAATACTTATACAACACCAAAAGCATACTCAGTGAAAGAAACAAATGGTAAGTTGAACCTCATTAATATTAAAACTTCTGCTCTGTGAAAGGTGCTGTGAAGAGAATGAAAAAACGAGCCACAGGATGGGAGAAAATATTTGCAAAACACGTATCTGATAGAGAACTGATGTCTAAAATATACTTTAAAAAATTCTTGAAACTCAACAATAGGCAAACAAAAGACTTAATTAAAAAAAAAAAGCAAAAGATCTAAACAGACACCTCACCAAAGAAGATATACAGATGAAAAGATGCTCCACATTATATGTCATTAGGGAAATGCAAATTAGAACAACGAGATACCATTACACCCTTATTACAGTGGGCCAAATCCAGAACTCTGACAACACCAAATGCTGGGGAGGATGTGGAGCAACAGGAACTCTCATTCATTGCTGGTGGAGATGCAAAGTACTATAGCCACATTGGAAGACAGTTTGGCAGTTTCTTTTTATTTTCTTTTGAGGAAGATTAGCCCTGAGCTAACTACTGCCAATCCTCCTCTCTTTGCTGAGGAAGACTGGCCCTGAGCTAACATCCATGCCCATCTTCCTCTACCTTACATGTGGGACGCCTACCACAGGACGGCCATGTCTGCACCCGGGATCCGAACCAAGGGCCACCGACAAGTGGAACGTGCGACCTTTACCGCTGTGCCACTGGGCCGGCCCCTTGGCAGTTTCTTACAAGACTAAACATTCTCTTGCCATACGATCCAGCGACCATGCTCCTTGGAATTTACCCAAAGGAGTTGAAAACTTAGGTCCATGTAAGAACCTGCACATAGATGTTTATATTAGCTTTGTTCATAATTGCCAAAACCTGGAAGCAATCAAGATGTCCTTCAGTCAGTGAATGGATAAATATACTGTGGTACATCTAGACAATGGCACATTATTCAGTGATAAAAAAGAAAGAAGCTATCAAGCCACACAAATACTTGGGCAAACTCTAAGTGCATATTACTAGTGAAAGAAGTCAATCTGAAAAGACTATATACTTTATGATTCCAAAGATTTGACATCTGGAAAAAGGCAAAACTGTCAAGATGGTAAAAATATCAGTGGTTTCCTGGGGTTGTGGGGAGAGGAAGTGATGAGCAAGCAGATCACAGCGGATTTTTAGGGCAGTGACCTTATTCTGTATGATACTATAATGGCGGATACATGTATTACCCGTTTGTCAGAAACCCATAGAATTACAACTGAGAGTGAGCCCTAATATAAACTACGGACTTCGGATAATATTAATCTATCAACATTGACTCATCACATGTAACAAATGTACAATAGTAATGCAAGATGTTAATCACAGGGGAGACTGTATGCAAGGGAGGAGTGTGAGAGACATATGGGGACTCTCTGTACTTTCTGCTAAATTTTTCTGCAAACCTAAACTGGTTCTAAGACAATAACATTTATTAATTAAAATAGAACAAAACAACACATGTAAAACACATAGTATGTTGGCAGGTGTCCCATAATGTTATTCTTTTAGATAAATAAAGTGACTTCCTTGCCCAGCTTCTGATGCACTCACCTGAAACAGGTGAGTTCTCTGTACCTCACCATCTGCTTGGTCAGGGTGCAGCTCCGCCTCACGGACATCAAGAAGAACAATAAGTCAAAAGGAGAGTGAGAAAAAGGTGTAAACGACTTGGAGAAATTCCTGAAACATGGATAATGACTGACCTGTGGATACAACACAGAGGCTTGTGAATCATTTTGTGAAAACTTATTGGTTTGTCATTTCTGATTTCTTCTCAGCACATGTTATGTCTACACTGGGAACTTTGTGGCTAAGCATTCCAGTACAAAAAGTTTTTTTGTGCCGCGGCTTACTGTAGGGCTCTATCATTTTGACTCATATCGCTGGTTTGTGTCTAGTAAAAATGGCGCTGATAAAAGTGAAAAATCCTGCTTTCATTTGAAATGTACTGTGTTGTTACCCAGCAGAGGGAAAGATATGGAAGTTATTAAAGACGATGGGAAGCTCCAGTTTCAACATGGCATGTTCAATCCTCAGTTCAAATACTCTTCCCTCTAAAGAGCCTGGAGACAAAGAAGTATAAGACACTAGAAATAAAAGACTGTTGTTAAAGCACCCTCACTGGTGCTAAGGGACAGAAAAGGGCAACATCCATGGACTATACATTTTGTGAATTTCTGTGATTTTTGATTCTGTTGGAGAATTAACATGGAACTGATTGTCAAATTAGATTCCCACCCATTAGAGCTTCCCAGTGTCAAGTGCTGGGAGCAAGTTCAAGAATGAAGACAACCAGGAGCCTCAGACAAAGCTGAGAGCAGTCTGGGGCATCGAGACTGGCTCCTCAAAATCTCCCTTCCTTCTTCAGACATGCATTCCTGGACCAGAACAGTGGAAGAGGTCTCCAGGTGAGGTTTGTGGGAGTAACTCCCACATCATGAAACATCTCCATAACCCTCGAGAGTTGTGTGCCTAGGAGGCAGGCCTCAGTAGATTTACTTTACTTCACCCTTCAGCTGAGCACTGGGAACATCCTGCTATGGGCATTTTATAGATAAGTCCTTTTTCTCCTAGCAAAGATTTACCCAAAGACACAGTTGCCAGGGAGATTGGACTGGATTACCCTTTATTCTTTTCCTAGGGTATCCCCTTCCCAAAGGGTCAAATAGATCACAGGCCAGCTGGCACTGCTCAGGGCTAAGCTTGCAGAATGAGTCAACAAAATTGCCTACCTACCCACTCCGGAAATGTGAGAGGTAGGCCAGCTTCTCTCGTGGTGGCCAGACACATCCTCAAAATCAAGGCTCCATGAATGGGCTTTGGTGTGGTCAGCCAAGAACACAGTGATGAATACTGCTGTGGAATGAATTGTGTCTCTTCTAAATTCATTTATTGAAGCCCTAACCCTCAATGTGGTGGTATTTGGAGATGGGCCTTTCGGAGGTAATCAGGTTTAGATGAGGTTACGAGGGTAGGGCCCTTATGATGGGATTAGTGCCATCATATTAAAGAAGAGACCCCAGAGAGCTTCCTCTTTCTCTCTGTTATGTGAGAACACAATGAGAAGGTGTCCCTCTGCAGGCCAGGAAGAGAGATCTCACCAGGGGACTGAATTGGAAGGCACCTGATCTTGGACTTCCAGCCTCCAGAACCATGAGCAAAGAATTCCTGTTGTTTATGCTACCCAGTCTGTGGTAATTTGTTAGCCCAAGCTTACTAAGACGTATAAGTGGGCAACATGGGAGCAGCTGTCATACCCATATTTCACTTTTCTTGCTAAATGATGTAAGTATTTATGGGGTGGTCAGAGACATGAGCAGGATGTCAATGTATGGAAGAATCTACCCCATGGATAACTTCAGGCCATGGTTATTGAAAAGAGCAGCTCAGAGGCTGCCTTATCTAAGTAGTTCCATCTCTAAGGCAATGCCTTCTCTACTTTCCAACAGGAACAATGTCCCTCACCCTTCACTGATATCCCTGAGAGTCATCAGCTGGGCTGGACACATGGGGCTTGGAGAATAGTGGCCAGGGAGCAACACTAAGGCCTCTTAACAGCAGTGGAGCTCTGCACATGAGGTGGGACACTGGCATCCTGGGGCCACTAAGTAGGACAGGAAGCTGATACGCTGGTGGAGGCCCTGATGCCAGAGGATGTGCAGGAGGGACCCAATAGTGGCCACCAACAATGGATTCGGATCAAGACAGACCTCATGATGCATTTACCTAGAAAAGGAATCCCTCAGCACTGGAGAAGAATCAATAACTCAAAAGTAGCAGGCCAGACTCATCAGGTAGGAAAGATTTGATCTAGGAAATCATAAAGAGCAGAAAAATTCATCACCCTGAGTGAGATTCAGAGAGACTATTACACCTAGATAAGAAGACAAACAGTTGTGAAGGAAGAAAAAAACAGAAAGTTGAAAGCAAGAAAGAATTCCTACTATTCTGACTTATGATTAACAAAATTAGGAAAATCGTAGAGCTGAATGAAGTTTCCAGAAAAGTGAGATAATGATGTATAACAGTGTATTACAAACTAAGCCCATGGGTCAAATTCAGGGCCAGATTTCATATACTCCTGGACCACATGTGGGTGATATACAGTGGATGGTATCCATTGGAAAGGAGCTCCAAAACGATAGAACAGAGCATATGGAAAAGAAGCAGTAACTAAAAAAAGATAGACAACTTCATGTCAAAGGGCTCATTTAATGCCAAATATAATGTTGAGGAAGTCATATGGACATATCTTAAATTAGGTGCAATTTAAGAATTCTAAAAACAAAGAGAAAAGTCCTACAAGCTTCTGATTGAAAAGACAAATCCCAACAATTCAACAGGTTATGTATGAAAAAAAGTTGGACTATCACCAAACTTGCCATCCTTGGCACTAAATGCTTGAAAGCAGCAGATCAGTACTTATACTTCTAAAGGGAGGAAGATTGTAATCCTAAAGTTCCATATCCACCCAAGTTATTATTCACTAGTGAGATCAAGAGACAATATTTTAGGAGTAGCAAGGATTCAAAACCTATCAGGTTCAATTTACCATTTCTGAAATTATTACTCAAGCAAATATGCCAGATAAGTGATGAAAGAATCAGAATAAAATATTCAAGAAAGGTAGGGGTCGGGGCCAGGTTAAGTTCATGTGCTCCTCTTTGGTGGCCCAGGGTTTCACCAGTTTGGATCCTGAGCATGAACGTGGCACTGCTCATCAGACTATGCTGAGGCAGCATGCTACATAGCACAACCAGAAGGACCTACAAGTAGAATATATAACTATGTACTTGGGGGCTTGGGGACAAGAAGAAAAAGGATTAAAAAAAACAAAGAAGATTGCCAACAGATGTTAGCTCAGGTGCCAATATTAAAAAAAAAAAAAAAGCAAAAAAACAGGAAGGTGAGAAGCGTTGTATACAGGATACAGGACATTAGTGGTTAATGAAGAAGTAGCTAAGAGGAAATGATTTGAGTAATTGTAATTAACGTTTGTGAGGCAACAGAACGGAGACAGGGACTACAATAGGTTCGACAACTGTAGGCAAACATGCTTTCTTTTTCTTTTTTTTAATAGTGATCCTTATTGTTTATTTATTTTTTTATTGAGATATAATGACATATATCATGTAAGTTTAAGGGGTATGTGTTGATTTGGTACATTTATGTACTGCAACGATTACCACCATAGATTTAGCCAACGCCTCTATCACATCACGTAATTATCATTTCTTTGTTGTAGTGAGAAGGTTCTGGAGATTGAACACAGCATAGTGAAACTGTTTTCTAATAAGCCCTACAGAATGGCTTTGCTCTGACATCTGCCAAGTACATCTTCGCTGGTTGGAAAGTCTCGGAGAGGATGAGAAAAGTGTTATTTGAGTGCTTCTAGAAGGCTTACCTGCTTTCCGATTATTTCCTGTCTCTCTCTAGCAAAAGGCCCATGTTCTACCTTCTGCCCTGGTGTCATTGGCACCAGTAAGAACCGAGAGTGCTGCCTCACTCATATGTAGCTACTTTTTGGATTTTACACTTTTGTGTGGGACACAGATGCTGACTGGGTAGCAAAGACACTCAGATGACAGGGTGTTATTAATAGTTCCAATTACTCTTCTAAATTGTTCTCCTGTCCATGACTTCCTTAATTATAACTTTTAGGTAAATTCTCAAAAAAAAGCAAAAAGGAGCAGTTTGCACTTGTAGTAGTAAATGTCACGTTGGCAGAGATGATTTATGATGAAAAATTCC
Source organism: Equus quagga (assembly GCF_021613505.1). Lineage (NCBI taxonomy): Eukaryota > Metazoa > Chordata > Mammalia > Perissodactyla > Equidae > Equus > Equus quagga. The sequence goes on along the minus strand of NC_060274.1, from coordinate 45,233,923 downwards.
AATGGAAATGTTCCCTCTTTATGCAATGTGTCACCTAATGTTGACCAATCAAACTCTGCAGTTAAAACTAATTAGTTGTTAGAGACTCCCTGGCTCCCTGTGTATAAATGAGGTGCACTGGTGCCGAGTGGTAAGACTGGGAATGGTTGTGATTCGTATGAGGAGTCAACAAACATCTGTCTGTCGAAGGCTTGGTGTGTGTTAGTAATTAGCTACATACATCTGCTTACATTATCTTATTTAGGCTTCAGAACAACCTCATGATGTAAATATTACTACTTGCATTTTGTCAATCAGAACATAAAGGCATGGAACTTCTCCCACCCTCCATAACTTTCCCAAGGCCACATACCTGGCAAAGAAAAGATTTAGGTACTAGTCTTGATGCTATTCCAACATGTGAATATAGCCTTAATTAAGCGGCAAAATGGGCTTTCTTTCCCTATATTCTTACCAGGCAACATAATCTGAAACTCCCTGTCATGTATTTCCTATCTCACAGGTAAGTATAAGACCCATATTCCTAGATAATGGTCTGAAGAATATTTTGTTCACCTATTCCTACAGCTGTTCCCAGTTGACTCTTGGATTTAGTCAGAACACCAGAGGACAATACACTTGGGACACAGTGAACTGGCCCTCTGCCAAACTGGATTGTCCTAGTTGCCAGCTTGCTTTGTATCATCTGATGACATTGCAGATCACCTAATTCAGGAACTGCGTGGAATCTGCCGCTATGTTTATAGCTGGGATATTGTTGAGGCTATTGTTTACTACATTACATGGGTCCCATTGGTGAGTTGCAAGGAAGCAATTGGAGGTGTGTGTCTAGAAGCTGGCAGTGTGCAGAGAGATGGGGAGGTGCATACACAGAACCCAGACGTCAAGTTAACTTTTTACAATTGCTGGGGAAGAGGAGTTGTGGAAGGTGCGGCCATGCCATGGTCCTGAAGGAACATGGTTGCAGGAGAGAAATCAAGGAGCAATCAGTCATGGAGGGAAATATAAAGGCTTGGGCCCTGGAATTGGTGCAAGATTGAAGTGGTGAAAAATGCATTGGTTTTTAAGTCACAAATACTGAGTTCAATCCAAGTGGCTTGCATTTTCTGAGCTTCATCATTCTCCTATAACATGGGGATAAAATTCAAACACACAGGATTGTCTGGAGGATTAAATAAGATCACATGGGTGAGGCACCTAGATGATGACTGGCACATAACTGAAGTTCAAAAACATGATGAAAAATCCTAAGTACCACCATCCCCATGAGGCAGGACTTAGAAGTCTGGGCTCTGGAGCAGAAAATCTGAACATATGTCAGGCTTCACAGATTCTCCTGACACTGATCTTTCTGTCTGCACTGGGGGACCTGCAGAGCCTGAAATGTGTAGCAGTGTAAGAAAATGGATCCAGTGGGCTGTAGGACCAGCCACTTACATATACCTCTTCTAAAGCTTCCTTTGAACCTTCTCAGCACTCTCACAGATTCAATTTGAAACAGGAGCCATAGAACCCCATCCCTCAGATGCCAGAGCAGGCAAGTGTTCTGAGAAACTTCTGCACATAGTAAAATACTGCAATGGAATAAAACAAAACAAAACAATATTTGATTTCCTCTATTAGGTAGCTCCTGACACCAGTAACATTTCTTTGGAGTCCTTTTATTTTGCAAATTACTTCCTCTGCTCAGATTCTCTCTATGGTTTATGCTTTACTCTACCTAAGTCTTCTTTCATAATGGAAAAAGACATTCCTTTAAATAATTGAATGCCTCTGCTGTGCCACAGCTTCCATTTATTGCCTTGGAAATCTGACTATACTGATTCTCCTCAGAAGAAAACATAATTAGTTGGTCTTATTTTCTTTAATTATGAGTGATCTAGTCCTGAAAAGAGACTATACAGTAAAGAAAATCATTTTGAGGAAAGAAAGTAATCTTTAATGTTCTCATTCCTTTGTGTCCCTATGGAAGGAAAGAAGAGAATTTTACTTTAATATTTGCCTACTCTGTAACAGGAACTGTGTAGGTAATTTCATTCACGTGATCTCAATTTTGGGTCACAGCCTCTCTGAAGCAGCTATTATCATTTTCATTTTGTAGATGAAGAAACAGATTCACAAAAGCCAAAAAACTGGAATGTGGAGGAACCAGGATTTGAAGACAGATCTGTTTGATTTTAAAACGTGTTCATTTCTACTTATATCTGTCAAAAACAAATTAATACAAGATCCTGTGATGTTATGAAAATTTTAACTCAAGCACATTTCTATGAAGCATATATTAATTGTGGGGCTCTAGGGAGATGGCAAAAAGTGAAAACTTTACTTTCTGCTTTCCAGATACTATTCTTATTGATTGTGTTCATTTTCGTGTTTTCAGCAATATACTAGGCTCAGTTATAGGTGTTTTTTTTTGTTTTTGTTTTTTTTTAGGAAGATTAGCCCTGAGCTAACTACTGCCAGTCCTCCTGTTTTTGCTGAGGGAGGCTGGCCCTGAGCTAACATCCGTGCCCATCTTCCTCTACTTTATATGTGGGACGCCTACCACAGCATGGCGTGCCTAGTGGTGCCATGTCCACACCCGGGATCCGAACCTGCGAACCCCGGGCTGCCGAGAAGCAGAACGTGTGAACTTAACCACTGCGCCACCGGACCGGCCCCTCAGTTATAAGTTTTATGAAACTCCATAATCACTTTAGAGATCTCAGATGCTGGAGCTTGAGCATCCATATTCCTAGATGCTAGGATTAGGTGGGATGAGGGCTATGAGCCAAGCTGGAGGAGGGACACTCTCCAAAGGGAGATCCCCCCTGCTCTTACTACCTTGTAAAGAAGGAGGTCTGTGTATATGGACATGTGTGTAAGGAGGTCTGTATATGTGGATCTGCATGTAAGGAGCTCTGGATATATGGATGTGTGTGTAGGGGATCTCTATATGTGGATCAGTGTGTAAGGAGGTCTGTATATATGGAGGTGTGTGTAAAGAGGTCTATATATGTGCATGGGTGTATAAGGGGTCTGTATATGTGGATCTGTGTGTAAGGAGGTTTGTACATGTGGGCATGTATGTAAGGAGGTCTGTATGTATGGGTTTGTATATAAGGTTTGTATGTTAAGGGAAGTCCACTCTGTTGGTGAGATGACCAGAAGTTTTCAAAAGCAAAGCAAGCCCTCCATCAAATTTGTGTTGAGAAGGAGATCAAAATTTAGCTTTGGGGAAAACTGACTGCAAATAAGCATGATTATTCCTTGTTATTATGGATCTAGAGACACATCCCCTAGATCCTTTGTCACTAATTTGCTTCTCATTTGCGCTGAGGGTCAGAGGATCTTTATCTTGCCAGCATCCAAACTCAGGAATGTTTACCTTAAAACTTGTACTCATTCCTTGTGTTCTACTGAGCCAAGCGCTTTGTCCTTGGAGACCTGTCCAATTCCAGAAAGAGAATTGAGGATCATCAGGACAGAAACGGAAGCCCCATCCCTCCTGCAGCCTCCTGCAGTGGTTGTTTATGGCACCTGGCACACTTGCACGGGTGACTTCTATATCTAGGGAGGGACGGGCAAGGGAGAGGGGCGGGAGGTGTTTGAGTCATAGATGCTGCTCTGGATTGTGGCATGCAGTAGTTCTCTAATGTGTCAGATTGCTCACTGCTGGGGGTGCAAAGAAGAGGCACTGGATGCATAGAAAGAATACGAAGGCTCAGCACTCTAGAAGCTGAAGCTGAAGGTGTCCCTTTGGTGGCAGACAGGTCTTGGATTCAGCCCAGGCATCCAGAGCACATTGTCATTGGAAGCAGGACTGATGTGAGAGCCTATTTCTGGCTCAGGCCCTGGGCAGGGAAGATGTGCAGTGGCAGGCACACTAGGCCCTCACTGAGTTGGCCTCAAACTGCTGCCAAGTTTGTAAAAGTTTCATCAAGCTCAAGGAGGTGTTTGCTGTTGGAAAACCTGGAAGAGACGAATAAATCTTGTCTACGGCACCTCTTTCTTCATACCTCTGGGAGGAAGCTGGCATTCTCAGGAATGTGTTTCTCTGCCTCCAGCCCTCCATCTGTCTTCTTAATCCTCAGTCGTGTTCCCCGACTCCCATTCTCTTTCTGTGAGCCTTTCATCTGACTCTGGGTTTTCTGATCTTGTCCGGTCTATTCCATCTGTCTCCTGCCTGCTGCCAGTGGCTTTCCTTGCCTCTGGATTGAGTCCCATTTCTCTTCCGTCAGTGACCCTAAATAGGCCTGCAACTCAGCATGGAAGAGTTTGAGAGATTTTTGTGTTTTTTTTTGTAATTCTGTTGCAGGAACAAGAATACCCATATGCACAAATGAATTATTTTCTACAAACTTATGCAATTAGAAAGCAGCTGCAAGGATGATCCCGGGATTTGGAATAATCATATGCATTTGGAGGGATATAGAGACGTCATCCTAATGCACAGCCTAAGTCCCAGACCGGACATCCAAGTGCTAATTATAGTCCTACCACCTCCACGGTGATGGTTGAGAGCATTTAACTCCTCGCTCCTCTGGCAGCTTTTCTTCAGAGTGAGGTGAGCCTGTGAATTCACCTCGAGCAGTCTGATGGGCACGGGTACTATTCACTCTTTTGTTTTGGGGGGACTGTGTTTATTTTAACCACCATGTCAGGTGTGTTGCACTTCCCAAGCCATCTACCCTTGGGTCATTGGACAAAGAGATTGCCGGAATAGATGCCTCTCTGTCTGGTTCCCTGCTGCACTTATTTATGCCTTTGTTGGGGTTGCAGATCAAGTACATTTGAGTCTTTCTTTTCATGAACTACCATGGCATCAAAACAGATGAGGTCCAGGGTTACCACATGATTTAGGAACATTATTTTGTAGGCCACTGTTCTTCATCTCTTCAGTTAAAGAGACTGAGGGCTCAACCTGCATCCTTCTAACAAGTTCTCAACCAAAAAGCACAGAGGGATTGACTGTAATTAAGTCTGGATCATGAGTTTGTTATATTGTCTCATAATCCGGAAGCAGATGGCTGCTTCTCCCTCTCACTAACACCCGCAGCAGCCCAGCACTTCAGGACACACCAGGCACAGCTGGGGCTAGTTGGGGCTGCCCTGCTTCAATTGAAGGTTTCTCTGCCCATTTCTCTCAGCTTGGATATGTTTTTTCTGAGGCCATTCTGTACCTGCATATGTGGTCTCTTAGGAACCCCCTAAAACACTCCCAGTCTTAAACTCAAGACCAATGACACTCTTTCTTCTCCTCAACTAATTTTACTCCTATTCCACTGGTCAAGGAAGCTACAGGCTCTCACAATAACTAAAATCTCACTTAATTCAGAGTAGAGGTGCTTGGGTGTAGGGTTACTCTCTAATATCAAAAGCAGTGGGGCCCTTGGAGGTCAAGGAGCTTTAAACATAACAAGTTGAATTCTACTCTGTTTTAGGAGAGAAAACACAACACAACAAAACAAAAATAGAAACCCATTGTTATGAACTAAATTGTGTCCCTTCAAAATTCATACGTTGAATCCCAACCCCCAATGTGACTGTATTTGGAGATGGGTCCTTTAAAGAGGTGCTTAAGATAAAATGAGGTCATACGGGTGGGGCCCTGAGCGAATAGGACCGGTGTGAAAAGAGGAAGACACACCAGGGGTGCACAGAAAAAGGCCATGTGAGGACCTAGTAAGAAGGCAGCCACTTGCAATCCAAGGAGAGCGGCCTCAGGAGAAATCAACTCTGCTGGCACCTTCATCTTGGACTTCCAGCCTCCGGACCTGTAAGAAATAAATTTCAGTTGTTTAAGTTGTCCAATCTGTAGTATTTTGTTGTAGCAACCCTAACAAACTAATATTCCCTCAACTTCTGGAATATTTTTTATGCAGGATGTGTACCCCGAATAGGCCAGGGAAACATCTTAACATCAGAGGATATCAAGAGATGCGATGCTTGATGTACAGAAAACACTGCGTATTTGAGCGGTGGATGGGGGTGTGTATTTGGATGGATGAAGGAATTATTTAGATACTACTTGTTCTACAGGAGAAAAGGGTGTCTCCAAATATCACGCAAGCTGCTCTCCCTCAAATAAAAATGGGCGGCACATTTTCTAATTAACCTGATACTAATAGTACCTGCTACATTATAGGTAATCAACAAAAGTGAGCTGAATCTGAATATATTCTTTTTTCCTCTCCACATATTTTTGTGTTTTTCAAAAACTGGCCTAACAGATTCAAGGTCCCCAGTCCAAGTTACTGACCAGTTCCTATGATTTTCTTCAGTTTCTTTGACAAGAAGACTCAGAAACTGAAAGAAGTCAATTACCTTCTGTGAGCTTTAAGTAAGACCTAAAATCAGAGTCAAGACCCTCTAAGATTAATCCAGGAGCTGTAAACACTTGGGCAGAAATCACACCTCCAATTTGGGGAGATGTGAGTGTGTCAACAGCACGTATTATGCAAACCCTGGTAGAAATAGGAAAACTGATCAACCTCAGCAGAACGTGCCCCGGGACCATGGCACACAGAGAAGAGCAGGCCTGAGATGTGTGTGGAGAGGTCTGGCAGAGACAGCATTGGACTTGAATCCCAAGCCTTTGTTTCTTAGTGGATGAGTCTCCATGGGAGAAGTATTGCCACACCATTAAAACCTCACATTGGAATGCAAATGAAAATAATCCTCTGGCACATATCCATTTACATTTTCTGCATTGGCTTTAGGAATGCCAAAATTAAGTATTCCCATTTGTATTGCTTTGGAAATAGTGATGCGCTTGGAATAAACTACAGAAAGGAGGCAATTTGCAGCAGGTGCAGGGAGAGGGGGACTCCGGGCTTGGGAGGGAGAGCTATGCTCCAATTCTCAGTCCCCGCGCAGCTGTTCCAAGGCCTTTGGGGAAGTTAGCCAATCACTCTGAGTCTCAGTTATTATGTCTGTAAAATGGAAAAGTTACTTTAAATCCAGCAACATAGTAAATGGAGCTGCTTAAAATCTTTCTTGTTAATAAAAGTGATAGATAAAATATAACAACAGAAATAAACCCAAACTCCACAGCTGGGTTCAAGAGAAAGAAAGTATTGAGGTGCCGGAAGTGAAGAGGAACTTTAAAACCAGAGTCAAGGGGCTGGCCCCGTTGCCAATTGGTTAAGTTTGCGGGCTCTGCTGCAGGCAGCCCAGTGTTTCGTTGGTTTGAGTCCTGGGCGCAGACATGGCACTGATCATCAAGCCACACTGAGGCAACGTGACCCACATACCACAACTGGAAGGACCCACAACGAAAAAATATACAACTATGTACTGGGGGCTTTGGGGAGAAAAAGGAAAAAAATAAAATCTTAAAAAAAAAAAAAAAAACAGAGTCAAGAGCTCAGGACCTGGTGCTGTTGACAGGGAGGGACCAGGAGGCAGGTTGGAGTTAGGGTACACAGGAATGGGGTTTAGCTTTCCAGCCTGTGAGGCGGGAAGTGAGACCCACCAAAAAGGTGGGCCTGCTTTCCTGAGAGGTGTCTAAGATGACCCTAGGTGTACATAATGGTGCGAAAAAATAAAAATAGAAAATTATATACAGATAATAATATATACAATATGTGCTATATAAGATAGTCACCCCTCAGTGACTGCGAGGGGGATTAGTTTCAGGCCGCCCTGCAGATACCAAAATCTGCGGATGCTCAAGTCCCTTATATAAAATGACATAATATTTGCATATAACATATGCACATACTCCTGTACAGTTCACATCATCTCCAGATTACTTATAATAACTAATACAATGTAAATGCTGTGTAACTAGTTATTTTACTGTATTGGTTAGGGAAAAATGATAAGAAAAAAAGTCTGTGCATGTAGACTTGCACAGAGATGCAACCATCATAGGCCTTTTGATGAGGAGGTTGAACCTACAGCTGTGGAACTTGCCGAGATGGAGGGCCAAGTGGATATTTGACAATTCCATACATCTCCACCAATCCAGTCCTGGGCAATTCTCTTTTTTTTTTAAAGATTTTATTTTTTTCCTTTTTCTCCCCAAAGCCCCCCAGTACATAGTTGTATATTCTTCGTTGTGGGTCCTTCTAGTTGTGGCATGTGGGACGCTGCCTCAGCGTGGTTTGATGAGCAGTGCCATGTCCGCGCCCAGGACTCGAACCAACGAAACACTGGGCCGCCTGCAGCGGAGTGCGCAAACTTAACCACTCGGCCACGGGGCCAGCCCCAGTCCTGGGCAATTTTTAAAAGTCAAAATAAAACAATATTCTATATTATTAAGGGCACATATACATGAAGGACAAGTATGAAACGTATAGAAAATAAACACACCACCTTCAGGAAACTCTAGTGATGGTGAATAAGTGGTTAATGGACTCACCTGTCTGTGTAATATTTCATTTTTTTCAATGGAAAAAAAATGAAGTGAAGAAAGTGAATAAATGAAGGGAGAAAGAAACGAACAAAGCAAAGAAGGAAAGATCTAAAGTAAGTATGGTAAATTCTAATATTTTAAAAATCTGGATGTTATGAGGAGGGATTTTTTTTCTATTATTTTAACTTAATTATCTAATATTAAATGATATAAAATAAGATGAAAATACACTTTTTTCATAATTATTGTGATTTTATGTACATTATGTATAATATATATCATATAATGTCATATATATCATAATAGATATTAAGTATATAATAATATACTTAGAAGATTACAAATATATCATTTATACGAGGTGGAGCACATGATCAATGTATAATAAATCTGGCTTTCCATTTTGTAACTTGTACAGGAAAAATTACACTTTTTCTGTATACTTCTCCTTTACTCTCACACTACACCACACTCACAATACTTCTGACACTAGATGTGTGGGTTACCCATACATGAAGCAATTCTCTGTGACTCCAGCTGGAGATCCTATAGTTCTATTGGATTTTGCCACTCTCTACCTAGAGTTAGCATCAGATCCCACAGGTAAGGGCTCAGTCGCACAAGAGTACCTCGCCCACTTTGGGTGCCAATCACAAGTCCCAGGTTGTCACTTGTACTTCTGACTGTCTGGCTATAAATTGGGGTTCCCATGACCTGCTCTTTGGGTTCAATAATTTGCTAGAGTGGCTCACAGAATTCAGGGAAACACTTATGTTTACTGGTTTATTTCAAAGGATATAATAAAGGACACAGATGAACAGCCAGATGAAGAGATACATAGGATGAGGTCCAAAAGGGTCCCAAGCACAGGAGCTTCTGTCCCCATGGAATTGGAGTGGGCCACCTTCTCAGGACATAAATGTGTTTACCAAACCAGAAGTTCCCTAAACCTCATACTATTGGGACTTTTATGGAGGCTTCGTCATGTAGGCGTGATGGATCATTAACTCCATTTCTAGCTGCTCTCCGTGCCATAGAAGATGGAGTGTGGGGCTGAAAATCCCAAGCTTCTAATCATGGCTTCGTCTTTTTGGTGAACAGTCTCCATCTAGGAGCCTACTAAGAGCCGTATCATTAGAACAAAAGACATTCCCACCACTCAGGAAATTCCAAGGGATTTAGAAGCTCTATGTCAGGAACCAGGGTCAAGGACCAAATATTAGAACCAAAGACGCTCCTAGTGTTCTTATCACTTAGGAAATTACAAGGATTTTAGGAGCTTCATGCCAGGAACCAGGAATATGTATGTTATACTATATTATTTCACGTAATTTTTTTCATTGTTTTTAATATTTTTTACCCAAATCTGAGTCTCTGTTTCTAGGATTTAAGCTACTGCAATTTTAGTAAGTCCTTAAAAAGATGCCACACGCAAACCAGACTGTGTCTACACCCTTGGTAAGCCCTTTAGTGTGTGGAGGGCTGTGTGGCAGCAAGGAGCGGCAGCTGTGGGGCTGCAATGCCTGGACTGAAACCCAGCTCCTTTGCCTACCAGCCATAAGACTTTGGGCCAGTCTCTTAACCTCTCAATGTTTTAGTTTCTCATCCATAAATAGGAATATTATGGTATCTACCTCAAAGATTGTTGTAAAGATTAAATTAGTTAATATAGGAAAAGCACTTAGAATACTGTTTGGCAAACAGTAAGTACTATATATTATTGGTGATTTTGAAAGTAAAAAAGTCCCCAAAGTGAATTTATTTTTCACAAATCTAAAGCAAAGTTCACATTCCACTTGCGTTTGAAGCTTGGGTAAGAGTTACTGATGCACTAGACGCTATCTGCAGGATAAGAGAAACTTCACCCTAAAGAGCTCTCATTCCTCTTCCACAGTCTTACTTCTCCTCACTTCTCATGTTTTCAGCCAGGAGGTGCAAACCCCCAGCTCTGCCCTTGTTGCTCTGCTGCAAACTGAACTTCTGTTTCAGCTCATCAGTTCCCATTAGGGTGAGAAACGAATGGCGATACTTCATCTCTGATCTTCACAACAGGGAAAGAATTCCTTCCTGTGGTTTAAATTAGACAAAGCAGTGACCCCCTCAGCCCATTGTACAGTGGTAGATTCTAGTGTTTTATCAGCACTCCTGTATCTGGAACTTTGTCTTTTTTATTTTCCTGGACTGGTCTTTACTTCATCTCTCAAATAAATAAAATGAAAATAAATGTAAAAAAAGGAGAAAATTAAAGACAAGAAAGGATGGGATCCAGTGTTTTCCAGAACAGTCTGCACAGCCGAGGAGTGCAGGTGGGTGCTGAGCAGCTCCTGTAGAACATGCTCTGACAACAGTAACATTGACACGATGCTAAAGAGCCGCTGAGGGAGAATGCGGTCACTCCTAGGCTTGTATTTGGCTTGCAGTTTGTGGGTGGGCCAGGTGACAGGCGGCACAGGAACCCTGCTTCCATCTTCCTCCCCAAGTCTCTTGTCTGAATTCTCGCGAACAAAGACTAAAATATTGCTCTGAAAGGCAGCAAGTTCTTTGCCTGCATCAGGAGCCTGCATGTCTCAGCTGAGCGCTAGATCCAATAATGTATAAAACTGACTAAAGCGCTGTGACGACCCTGGAGGGCTCTGCGCCTATCTGGGGAAATGGAAAAGTGCACAAGGAATGTCGTTCCAGGGGGTGGTTGCCAGCACTGGGTTCTTTGAAAGCACCCAGAAGAGAGTCTCATTTTACGTACCTGTAGAAGAGCTTGCCCAAATCAAAGGCAGGAGGCCTGACATTTTACAAATGCACTGAGTCACTATACAACATTCGGTGAACTTCCTCTCTAAATTTTTCGAATTGACTGTCTACAGTTCCTAAATTACCCACCTTAGAGCTGCCCTCCTCATTCTCCTTCTGCTGGAGGCATCCAGGCTCATTATGTCTATTTATAACAACATAAAATACATCTGTGAATGAGATTAATAATATAAAATGTATCAAAGTCATGTCCAAGGACTGCAGGGCATATTAATTTGCTTCTATGGATTTTAACTTGGCAGCTCCCATTAACATTAATGGGATTATTAGGTTAAATTCAATATAATGAACAAAGAACAGTCATCAAAACAGGCACAAACAATTCACGTAAGAAAAAAGTTTCTGTAATATACACATTAAAGTATATATTAAACTAGAATTACCATGGAAGAGAAATTCTGTTATTCAAGAACATGTTCATAAAATCTAATGCATGCTGGGCCATTACTGGTCACCTAGGCCCTGCGATTGTGAAAATGGGAGCCTGTATCCTTTGCTGGTGATTATTGCTAAGGAGAAAACTCCTTCTGTCCCAAGGATAGTTCATTAACAATAGCATCTGTTGTTTATATATTACCAGAATGAAACCTTTGTTTTCAGATGATGAAACTCCAAGCAGAATGATACTACAATAGGTAAAATTTGTCTGTAAGCTAAATTATTTCCAGAAAAATCAGCCACTGACAAAAACTATCTTGGCAATATATCAATAGGATTATTTGTGCAGTTAGGAGAAAAATGCAAAAATAACTTCTAAAAATATACTCTTCCCTGGGTGCCTATCTTATATTATTTTTCAAAAAATAATTGGAACTGCAAAATTAGAGTCCAGAGGAATTGCAAATGTCTCTCTCTCTCTATCAGTTTGCTAGGCTGCCACAACAAAACACCACAGATTGATTGGCTTAAATAATAAAAATTTACTTCCTCACAGTTCTGAAAGTCAGAAGTCCAAGATCAAGGTGTCGGCAGATTTGGTTTCTCCTGAGGCCTCTCTGCTTGGCTTGCAGACAGCCTCCTCTTTGCTGTGTCCTCACATGATCTTTCTTTCCTCTGTGTGTGCACATCCTTGGTGTCCCTTTGTGTGCCTCTTCTTACAAGGAAATCAGTCCGATTGGATTAGAGCCCACCCTAATGGCCTCATTTCCATTTAATTACCTCTTTAAAGGCCCTTTCTTCAAGTACAGACACATTCGGAGACATCAGGGGTTAGGACTTCAACTTGTTAATTTTGGGGCCGTTCAATTCAGCCCATAATTCTATCAGCTTATCTGTCTATCTACCTATCTACCTACCTATCTGTCTGTCTATCTCTATCTCTCTCTCTCTCTATCAACTATCCAGTATTTAAACCTATCATTTTTAAAGTTGGAGTGCTACAAAATTGAGAGTGCTTTGAAAAATAAAATGAACATATGTATATTTTATGTGAGGTGAGGTGGTTCTGCCTGAGTTTTCATTGTAATCCTTCCTCCCAGTAGGGGCCACTTCCTGTTTGTAGTAAAGAGTTTCTACCTTTATGTCAGTTCCTCTCTCATGAGATTCTTACCGGTATTTAATAACTTAATGCATGTGAAAACACCTAGTTCTAGGCAGACCGTCATCAATACTTGCTGCTTTCTTTACTTTTCTTATGTGCTGTTCATTTAGATTCAAAAAAGGCGAAAAAATCCACCCATTTTCAAATACAAGCTTAAACTTATAGTGTGTAGACTAATTTCCCAGATGAATTCTAACACAAGACAAGGAACTCAAACTCTGCTGGGTCATACTTGCCCTATTTCTTTTGCGTGAAATTTTAAATCATTGTTAACTAATAATTTCTTTCCTTCTAAAGTAAAATTATAAT